>NW_008607479.1:131518-178622 GCF_000691845.1 Merops nubicus | reverse complement strand
AAAAAAATTTTTCCTGATATTCACCTTGAACCTCCTATGCTCCAATTTGCACCCATTACCCCTTGTCCTATCACAGGTCAACACTGAAAAAAGCTTAATTCCATCTTCCTGACACTCACCCTTTACATATTTGTAAACATTGATGAGGTCACCCCTCAGTCTCCTTTTCTCCAGCCTAAAGAGACCCAGCTCCCTCAGCCTTTCCTCATAAGGGAGATGCTCCACTCCCCTAATCATCTTTGTAGCCCTACGCTGGACTCTCTCCAGCAGAGCAGGGAGGAGCATGTGCAAGTTGCACAGAGCTTAAAATGTACCAAAGTCATTATCAGAATATCTTCAAATGAAAAAAGGTTATTCTGGATCTATTAAGTTGTCAAAGGAGAACGTAGCCATTTAGGCTTATGGAAAAGGGTTGTCCCATTTAACTGCAGAAGTTTCTATTTAGATCTCTTGTGTTGAAATAAAAATCAGGATACACGTAAATGCTATACACTAGGAAGAGAGAAGGAAAGAAAGCTCACCCTTTCAGAGGGAGTCTAGAAGTGTTTGCACAGTTGGCATCTGGAAGGGATCGATTACCTGAATCTGGACTAAATGGGCAGATTAGATCCTGGAAATCTATATGCTTGCTCTCATCCACTTCACTTTGTAGCCCAGGACCTTAAAGGAAGCTTTTTGCATCCTGATGTTTGCAACCCAGACTTGATCACCCTATTTCTGGAAAATGGTGTGATCCCAGATTTACCAAGGTGTAGCAGGCATGAGGTTCCCTGATTCTCTCCAGATACTGTTGTGCCTGCAGTGGACATAAAAGGGAAACAGAGCTCATAGCAGACTTTACCTGTGATCACAATCTGTAGGATGAGCTGGGTGCTTGGTGTTGTCATTGTTCATCATTCCTTTGTTCTGCCAGGTTCCTCTGTTGCCCTGCTAGTGCATTATGACTGTCAGCTTGTTGGCTTGTTGCTGTGGTGAAAACAATGTTAGCCAACCATCTCAAAGGCCTGTAACATATTAAGATGTACGGCCCAGACGAGGGGAGCGTGAGGGAAATATTACTCACTGGTTTGTTGGTTAAATGTTGTGACAGAGGACCCCCCAGTTAGAGTGCAGCATTGTCACACTTTAGACAACAGTGGGGAATGGAGCCATGTTAAAAGCTTGGTTTGAATACTCCCACCCAGGACACCTTCCTGGAGAGCCCCACAGGACCAGGATACTCCAGCAGCAACACCAGAATGGTCAGTGGGCATCCTACAGCTCATAAGCCTGTTCATAGTCACAGGTGGAAATAAAACCCAGGTCTATGAATTAGCTTTCAGTCCTAAATTTTATTAGAACAGTATATTTGGGGATTAGTGTGAGATCCTTTGACACTATCTACACTTCAAGATTCTGTTGTGAATGTTGTGCTGTAGGAAGTTTCCAGAACATGGGAGAAATTAAATTTATTAGGATATGAGTGACAAATTATAACAGCCTAAGAAGAGGTCAGAATGAGGCACTGACATTTTAAAGCATATGTTCACATATCTTGAATGTTTCTTGTGAGTAATAAAACTGAGGTACTTATCCCTGCTGGCTGCTAATGATCTTGTGGTCTTTTTCATGCAGATAGCATAATTAAGCTATATGTCCTAACTTCAGTAACTTCTCTGCTGCTCTGATTTTCCCTTGTGCTTTTCTGTTGTCTGTAGCAGTTCTTGTGCTTTTAGTTTCTTTATCTGTTGTTTTCCTTGCACGTAAAATTAGTCATGCATCCTGAGCTTTACTACGCAGTCAATACTTGACAGCACAAACTACATAATTTTCATTGAATTAAATCCTGTTGAGAGCCTTGGTGTAAACTATGTTATCTCTTGTTTCTCTGTTGGGTAACCCCAGGATCAAATACTGTCTTTTTATGACCACATGATACATTACTTCTAATGTAGTAGGAATCCTGGCTCACATGAGACCCATACATTGCAAAAGGTTTGCAAATTCTGTCAGTTTGGAAAACCCTTATCTGAGTGCCTCCCAGGATCTAAATGAAAGAAAGAACCTCTTTTCCAGCCTATAAGGAAAATAACTTAGTATGTTTTAAAAATTATATGTGAATTTGTTGGCGGAAATAAACCACAAGGGAAAGAAGAAAGGATTGTACAAGTACCTAAAGAGCAAAAGGAAGACTAGGGATAGTGTAGGCCCACTGCTGAAAGGGTCAAGAAAACTGGAACAGACTGAGGTACTGAATGCCTTCTTCGCCTCCAGGAATCCCACGCCCCTCAGAGCAGAGGTAAAGTCTGGAACAAGGAAGGCTAACAAGGGTAAGTCTTGGAGGAGGACCATGTTAGGGAGCACGTACAGCAAACTGGACGTGCAGAAGTCCATGGGGTGTGATCGATTGCACCCACAAGTGCTGATGGCTGATACCATTGCAAGGCCACTCTCAATCAACTTTGAAAAGTTGTGGCACCTAAGAGAAGTTCCAGGAGACTGTAAGAGAACAAATGTCCCTCTGATCTTCAGGAAAGGTAAGAAGGGAGAAGATCTGGGGAAATACAGACCGGTGAGCCTCACTTCATTCACTGAGAAGATGTTGGAGAATATCCTTTTGGGAACCATTTCCAAACACATGAAGAACAAGAAGGTCACTGTGGGTAGTCAGCATGGATTTATCAAGGGGAAGTCATGCTTGAGCAATCTGATAGCCTTCTACAATGAGATTACTGGTTTGGTGGACAAGAGGGGAGCAGTGGATGTTGCTTACCTTGTCTTTAGTAAAGTCTTTGACACTGTCTCCCATAACATCCTCACAGACAAGCTGAAAAAGTACATTAGATAAGTAGACAGAGAGGTTGGTTGAAAATTAGTTTAAGGGCTGGTCCAGATGGTTGTGACAAATGGCACAAAGTCCAGTTGAAGGCAAGTGACCAGTAGTCACTTGATTGATACCGCTAGGGATCAATACCTTGGCCAGTACTGTTTAACGTTTTCATTAGTGACCTGGGGGTTGTGCTGACATCCAGAGAGCCCTCAGAAGGCTGGAGAAATGGGCTGACAGGAACCTCATGAAATTTAACAATAAATGAAAAGTGTTGAACCTGGATTACACTAATATCCTTCCTCCTCATACATGATAAACCTACTTTTCCTACATCATAGGTTTTCCAATTTAAACCTGATAATACCTAATATTTTTATTCCATGATTTTATGACTCTTTCTTCAGAATTCTAGCAATCAGTTTTGCCAGTGGTACTTCTGGCTTAAACTGTAGTTTGTAACCCACTGGGAACTGTGTATTCTTCTGTTTGTGAGGACTGTCATAATCTTGTAAGACACACTCAGTTTTTCCCTGAAATTGGTAGCATTTTGTCCTGTTTCACTATAATTCAGGGAGAGCTTATTTGTGTAGTACCACTATTTATAATATATATTGCTTAGAAATAATTTATCTTTGTAGCTGAGCAAATTGCAGTATAATTTCCCTGCTCTCGCATAGACCTTTCTCCTGTTTGTAGCTGTGATTTCTGAGTTATAATCTCTCCAAAATAAATAATGCATTAGCTCATAATTTAAATGTGACCTATCTTTGCAAGACTGGTGACTCACTATAAAGATCTTTTTGAGTAGCTTACAAAACTTCAAGCAGATTTTGGTAGCTGATTTATCCCTTCTGATCTGTAACATGTTGTGAAGGTTTAGCTTTTATGTGTTTGACAGTGCTGTGAGGACCCAGAACTGCTAAGAGTCTCTTAGTGAAATGAAAGGAAGTGGCTCACAAGAGAATCAGACTAGCATGGGCTCTGCTAGATTATCATACTCTAAAATCAGGAACCTAGCATTTTAGTGACAAGATAGGTTTTCCTTGGTGGAAATGCTGATTGACACAGCTCATTTCCACTTCGGCAGTTCTGGTGCTGTTGGTTTGTACAGTCTGTAATGTATCAAGCTTTAAACCCTATAATTGAAATAAACTGTTTTTTATAGTAATCATCTAAAAAGGTAAAATTACAGCCATTGCAGGAGCAAAGGAAAAGAGATACACATTTCTTAAACTGTTTGTTACTAAACAATGCCAACAAGGTCACCCTAATTCTCTACTGTCACTTACTTCTCTGTTGTCACTTAAGAGGTATTTTGTACAGCTAGACAGTACTGCACAAGGTGTAGTCACTTCCATGGGGTCCTCTTGATACCACTTGAGAGCTCTAAGTGAGATAGTGAATCTGTGTGTCCAGAAACACTTTCTGATTCAAAGGACAAACACTTCCCCCCATTTTTCTTCCTAACAGCAAAGAAAAACAGAAGGAAATTTAAATAAAGGAGGAAGAAGACCTGTGACAGAAGAGAGAAGTTTAGGGGAAACATTAGGTTTTTTTGGAAGGTAACTGGACCATTATTTTTAGCATAGTATGAATCCAGTAAATCTGGAGTGTGTATGTATGTACTTTAGTGCTTCCAAGTGACCTGTACACTGCCCCCACAAGCCCTCATGAAGAACCTGAAGGCATGCTGTGGGTTGAAAACTGCACATAATTCTCCCCACACATTCACACTTCAAGTTTTTAGCTCTACATCTGTATATAGAAAAGGGAGACAAAGAATGATGTTTCCACGTAATGATGTGATTTCTAATTGCATCTACTTTTGATTTATCAGATATACGTAACACGTGTCAGGACTTGGACTTGGTATCGTGTAATAACTGTATACAGCTGGAATTTTGTCAAAGTCTAAATAATAAAACACTTCTTCTCACAGAATAGTTAAAAACCCCATCTTTTTTAGCATTTGTCTGGTAAAATATCTCTGAAGGAATCAAGTAGTCTAGTCACAGTGTAACTCACTGTTGAAATTATATATCCTCATTAATAGACATATGCAACTATCAAACTTAATTTTTCCCTGTTTTCTGATAATTCCCATGCCATTTATTTTATTCTTAATTAAATATTAAGTATTAAACTTTATACATCACCAGGAGGTATATACATACCAGGAGGTATGCTTTCCAAGTATCAGTTTCAGCCTGGCCCTGTGGCCATTAAACACTGCTGTAAAACTGTTGTTTACTTTAAGGGAAACAGTACCAGATTGATTTTTGTTTTGTTATTCTATCACTTTAATGTCAAAATGAGCTGTCATTTATATAATATGAATCAGTTCAGCTTAGCCATGCACTGGCCTTAAATTGCTGGGCAAGTCCTTTGTGCTGATTCTTCTGGATGTCTCCACCTGGAGCTCTGTGCATATATCTGGCAGCAGAACTTGCTCCACTACGATGGAAGTCACACTTCAGTCCTTCACTATAGCACACTGTATAAATAAGAGATAACACTTGGTCACTTCTATAGCTTGAAGAACACGTTGTCTGTTTAAAGTATTAAGATGAGAACCACTTTTCTTAAATAAATGGCTAAGTCTTTCCTTTCTAAGGCTTAGGGAAATAGTCAAAAATGAGCAAACTCTTATCAGTTATTAGGATAAATTAATTGTGAGTACCAATAATAGTATTTTGAAAATGTTTCACATTTTAAATATTCTTTGGCAAGTTTATCATATCAGTTAGACTGAAATAGAAATCCACACAAGTTATCATGTTCACTCTTTTCATTGCTCTTTATGTTTTGTTTTGACGTATTAGAGAAATAGTGATCTCTACTCATTAAATATTATTTTACCGTATTTCTGAATTGAAGCTTTAAACTTCTGTAGGCAGGCTCAATTAAACTATGATTAATTCTTCTTAGCTGAATTTGACATAGCTTGGACAAACCCCTGATTTCTAAGGTGGAGGACCATCAACTAAAATCATGGTTGATGAAAGTCTAAGAATTAAGTGCAGACTGTTTAGGAGATTTTTATTCATCTGATGACATTTTTAATACAATATATTTCATAATTTTAAACTGAATGATGTTAAAAAATGTCTGTACCATGCCACAGTATGCAATTACTCAGTCTACCTTGATTTCCGTGCTTCATATCTGAACACTGGCGAGCAAATAAAAATATCTTCCCATGAAACATTGAAATGTGCAATTGCTACAGTGATCAAGGAAGAGACTAAGAAGTATTTTTTCCCAAACCTGGAGCATTTCCTTTTTCTGTTTCTTGAGCATTTTCTGAGTTATCTCTGTAGAAAGAAAAGCTCCCCTCATTTTCCTTTCAGCTTTGTCTTTCAGAACTCAGTTTTGGTCCTTGATCATCAAGAATAGGAACCACAGGCACCTATCAGGGAACTTATCTCAGAAATCTTGTTTTAACGAAGTTTTATAGAATGACTTTGGATTACACAAGAGGCTTTCAAAGCTTTATTGGCTTATTTCTGTTGCACAAATTCACATAAATAACAAAACCCTAGCTTAATTTCACCAGGTCAGATTTCTAAATGTTGATGCATAGGGTTTTCTGTGTCCTTGATCCAGAAGTACTTTTTTTTTTTTTTTGCCATAGGAGAGCATTAGTACTCAGGGCGCATCCTAAGTATTAGCATTTTAAGACTTAATTCCCCTGTACACTTGTTCCTTCACTGCAAGGACATGAGTCAATTATGCATATCTGAGGACAACCTATAACTACAAACATTCAATGACATTAATAAATTTTTAGGTTTCACAAAGATTTTTATGACATTATTCAGGATTCTTTTGTCTGATCAGGAATATTCATAGGAATAAGAGGTAGAAAGAAGAGATGTGCATCTGATGGTAATAGCAGATCTGAACTGATATACCAAGTTGGGTAGATACACTTCTGGTATTGTTAAGGTTCAACAGGACTCCGTCTAGGACAGTAGGACAAAACAGTACTTGTTCAGAATTTAGGGAGTGAGAACAGGACAGTATATTTGAAATTAGGACTTAAAATCAAGTCAGGCCAGGAGAAAAAAAAATAGAAATAATGTGGACACCTTTTCACAGGATGAAAATGTGTGAAAGTACAGATTCAAACACTATAGGTAAAGTTAATAAGATAGAAAGGGTCATGTGTACATGCATGCCTGTGGTGCCTGATCGGGTCATTGCAACTGAGACATGATGTTACAGTTTACCAAATTTATTATTTTGTAACTGCAGCTCAGCATAGGCACCACTGGCCATCTGGAGACCCTTTCTCTGTGTTGATCTCTACCTTACTTGCCACACATAAATGTAAGCTGATCATTCAGGAAAGAGGGAAGAGCTACAAAGCTAGTGATATCAGCAGCATTCAATGACAAAGACTTGACCACAGGAAGATGTCGTTTCAGCATTTCTTTCCGATCTCTTGTATGACAGGGAGGTGAAGCAGCAGGGATTGCTAACGTTTTCACCATGCTAAAGTTAAGGAGTGAGCACCAGCTTGACAGAGCAAAGTTTTAGAAGAAAAAAAAAAAGTGTTTGTAAGTAAAGCCATTAATGGAATGGACAGCTTATATGCTTCAGGATAATAAGCTAAACTGTTTATCCATTCTGTTTAATGCATGTTTTACAGTGAACAAAAGACTGAGGAAGACTGTTGTGATGAAAGGCAAATACCCAGCTATAATCTCTAGGATTTAATAAGCCTTTCATTGCTGCAAGGTCCACGTTGTGTATATAATAGTCTTATTTTCTTGTCATTAATCTTGGATTATCATCTCAGTATTGCTTATCATTAGCTACTTTAATCTTACATTAATCTTAATATTTGTGTCTGCATTGTATTGAAATGTAAATAGTGATGGTTTGCTATTTAATTTTATTTGAGCAATCATGTGTCTTGTAAAAAGCTCTAAAAAAAATTAGGACAGCATTTTTATACCACCAGTTCATGCAGTGATTAATACTTCATAACTGGGTATGTTTTATATCGTTAATATTGAATATAAAGCAGGAACTTGTTCTGATATGGAATAAATCAACTAAATGCTTTTGTTTTCATGGCTAATTCTGTAACATTTCATTATCAAAACTGTTGGCTGAAAAGGAAGTTTTTTGCAAGACCTGTGCCATATTTATCACATAGCTGGCACTTTATAAATAGTTAAACAATGAAAAGATTTATCATTTTTGAAGAAGTGACCATAGTTCCTACTTATTTTGTACGTATGGCACCAGATCTCTTTGAACATAAGGTAAACAGAAGGCCCTAGCAGATACTCTTGAAAGAGTCAAGACTCCCTGAGTTTGAAAAAACTGACTGTTAAAAACAGAGACGAGATTTTTTTCAGTGCTGGTATGCAAGTGCAAATATCCTGACACAGAAACAAGTTGGTTATATTGGTTCATGCTTTCCACAACAGTAATTTCATCAGTCCAGACAATGAGTCTCTTAAATGACCAGTGTCAGACCTCTTTGGAATTTTAATATGCTTGATATTTGTGCAGCAAGTGCTGTTGTAAACATTTTACAGCATTTGCTGGGATGTTTTCTTTCCACATCCTGTCTTTGTCAGTCTCCTCTGCTTTAAACATTTGTGCAAAACTACAGTCTGCCCCAAAGGTTAGTTCAATCTGACATGCCCTAAATTTTTCTTTACACTCCTCCTCTCTTTACAGTGTGTTACACAGAGCTATCCTCTTACAGTTCTTCTCCAAGAAAACACCAGTTAATATGAAATAAAGTTATTTGATCTACTCTTTAGATACAGCCCCTAAATTAATTCTGAGGAACCATTTTATTTAAGTTGGTACACTGACCATCCTTATTAACCTTATTCAAAGATACATACACAATGCAGCACTCGAGATTGCAGTGGTTCATCTCTGTCCTGTTCTTCTTGGAGCCTGTGCTGTTTCCTTACTGTCTTACTTTGAGCTGACCTCCAATTAGTGTTTTTATAAGAGATTGTTTCACCCAACAGTGCTCACACGTGTGTTTAAACATTTTATTTACTCCTCTTTCTTTTTTTTTTTTTTTTCCTCTCACAGTGTTGTCTTCTACATGTGGTTTCTCTCTGTATCTGATTTTCTTTTTTCCTGTTGAATTTCTTTCATTGATGCACCAAGTGGTGCACAATCGCTTTAGATTGCTCCCCAATCAAGTCTACTGGCTTTCAGGCTACCTTTTTATTCCCAGTTCAGCTATCAGTGCAGCTGTCAAAACTGCACAAGTTCCTTCAACAATTTTTTTTTGCATGCTGCCCTACTAAAGTGCTTCCACCCATTTCTCCTTCAGGAAAAATTTTTGAACTATACTTTGAGTTTGAAATAGAGTTGCAAGATGTTATTTCTTGGCTTGGTAGAATGTAATCTGTATAGTAAATTTTAACTTACATTTCAAAATAAATGTATTTTAAACTAAAAAAAAGACACTTGATTTTGAACATGTGGAGTTACAGGTTTCAAGAATTTCAACATATTTTCCAACATTAGTTTGAGTTGAGATATTAATCAAATCTGGCCTTTTTCTGTGAAGAGTTTGCTTCAAGGAAGTGTCAAAAATTTCCTGACAAACTGTCTGGAAAGCAAAAGCAGAATATTGTGTAGGGTTGTCTTGGTGTTTTTTTGTTTTTTTTTGTGTGTGTGTTTGTTTTTGTTGTGTTTGTTTGTTTTTTCTTTTCCTCTTCTGTGTAGAATAAAAACCTCTAAAACTATCTAACAGCCCGTCCTTGCTCTCCTGTAATGCTAAGTGATAAGCAAGTTGCATGAGGTGTTTCAGAACCAGCACTGGCAGTATGCTACTATTTATTTCCTTTCTGGCTTATGCTTTGTGCGCTGAATTTCTGGAGTAATTTTTTGTAACTGAAATATAAACCCTTGAGAAATCAAAGCTTCTCATAAACTGAAGTACTGACAGAGCCTGAACTATGGTTCCCAAATTGCAGTGCTTGAAAAGCAGAAAAATTGAATCCAAAGCCTCTAAACTACTCTAAATTACAGTCTTGTCAATTTTTCTATAGGGCAATCACAAGACTATTTAAGTAGAATAATAGATTCCCAGCAATGAGCTGTTTGTAATTAAAATTAACCGTACCAGGATCATGTCATTACAATTTTTACAGTCAAGTACATTTCATTAAAACAGTTGTATCCTCATTGTTGCATATTCTTTAAATACAGTTTTCCTCTTCATATGAATTGTTTTCTTGAAAGCATCTCCCATTTTCAGAAGCTTGAAATTGTCATAATTTTTGGGAAAAGTATGTGTGTGTGTTTATGCACTTTGGATGTAGGTGTGAGGGTGAATATGCACACATGTGCATCTACCCACACCTATTTATTATTTTGACAGTAAGCCTTCTGGCTTCAAAACAGTCCATTGCACAGGTTTTAGGTAAGGAATTAGTTCGTCATTACTGCACATATCTGTTTTCAGCAAATTGAAAATTAATTGAATAACAGGTTGTGAGTAGAGCATTGTATTCATGTATTTATCACAGAGCTGTGACTGCGCTGCAGCAGAGCAGTGAGTTCATTGGCACATCCTTGGTTTTGATGTCTTTAAAATAGAGTACAACACTCATTATACTGCAATTTATAAAAATGTTTTAGGGCTTCTGCAAAATAATAAAATACTGATGTGTGCTGAGGACACCCACAAAGGCCAGGGGGATAAGTCAGTTGAACCTCTATGCTTCATATTTCCTACATGATATTTTAGCCGAGCATATTGCTGTTTATAGTAGGTGGCACAATTGTCACAGTAAAGGAGAAAGAGCAGGTTGTGTAGATTTTAGCAAGTGATATAAATATGCTCCTTGGTGATATGGGGGATAACATTGTCATGTAAAAAGATAACTCATTTCTGTGTTACTATTTATTATAATTGTTCCTGATGACTGCAGTAATAAAAAGGAAATTCCACTGTGATAAAATCCTTTGCAAACGTAAATTAAAATCCCTCTTATGATCCAAAAATCTTGCAAACTAAAAAGATGAGAAATGTGAATTGAAAAAGGGAAAGGGTTACAAGTGAATATGCATATTACATTGCCTGTAATGAATGATGAACACACAAATCACAGTTTTGTGGTTGTATGGGTCAACTCATTGAGAATTCTCTCTGAGTTAATTCATGACTGAGAGAACTATGTCTGTGCCAATATTTAGCAAACGAGGAGACTGTGAGGATGAACAGCAAGAAAAGCATGCTGACCTCAGCTGTTCCACTGTGGTACACTGGGATAATTAAAAGTCTTGGTATGTTTGGTTTTGCTCTACCAAGAAATAAGGACAATTTGAGTTTCTCTCAGAGGCAGAATAAATTACCATCCTTGATTTATCTGTTCTAGGGATTTAATAATGAAATGTATTTATACCAGTTGTCATTAATAAATGTCTCAGAGACATTAACATCCAATTCATGCTTGCTTCACTGCATAGAGTATGTGTTTGCTTTGCTGACAAGACAATGGTTTTGTCTAACGGTGAAAAGCCTTCACTGTTCAGGCAGAAAAGTGTTTCCTACAGTGCTCACAGAGCAGACTCTTCGAGTCATATGGTTACTGGAACCATCCACCGGAATTAACAATTTATAATCAAGTTAATGCAAGATCCACAGTTTCAAAATCAGTGCTTGTGAGAAGACTGATCTTCTAGGGAAGCTTCCAGATTACGTTTATCACAGTGAAGAAAGTGGCCAGATTCCTGACAGTAGTGATGGTAAAGAGTAAAATGCAAAAAAAGTGGTGTTTTAGGTGAATCACAAATCATTCATGCCAAGCAAGAAAAAGACCACTTGATGTTATGAGTTTTTAGGAGTAACACCATTTTGTAGATTTTTTAATAAAATCATGTAGGCAATCTGCACTTAACAAGATCAGCATCACTTTAGTAGTGCTAAGTGATGTTTTACCTCAAGTTTCCTGTAAACCACAATGCCATAACAGTTGGAATATTGGCTTTCGATATGTTCAACTCAAAACCTACCAATTATGAAATACAGCTCCATCTCATTATGCCATAGCCAGACTAGTAAAATAGGATGCTGAACCAAAACCATACTTATATCAAGAGTAGTTGATGATATCTTATAGCTCCATGACCATCAAGGTGATTCATATGCTATAAATTTGCAAAGCAAGACAAATTAAAACAGGTTGTGCTTTTTGCATCTGATGCGTCGGATTTTTTTATCACCTGCTTTAAGATCAGCATGACATAACTGTTGTCCCTGATGAAGACAGTAGGGACCAAAACAAGTAATGTAAGAGATAAGATCTGTTATGATGTGCATCAAGGAGTGGAATTGTGACTGACACAGCAAGGGGCTTTAATACATCAGCTGTATAATCATCTTTTTTACTGAATAATTCATTATGTTATGGAAAGAAACATAAGGATTTCTAATTTTCTGTTTATTCATTCCCCAAAATATAAAGTTAGGAGTAAACTCATTTAAAACAAAGCACTATAAAATTCTGTATTTGCCTGGTGATTCAATACATGATCACTCACTTTTATGAGAGGGGAATATAGTAGTCATTGTTTTGCATTATATAGGCTGCTCACTGGTCTATGTACTGTGATAATTATAATCTTCTAAAGAACAAGAGAAACTTTCTCAAAATGTCTAACATGAATTGTAAAGTGTAATGTCATAAAATCTCATGAGCTGTATTTGACTCAAGGTGTAAAATGAAGAGTAATAAATAATTAACAAGACACCAAAGAATCAATTTTAAGGTTTGTTCTCAAGACCAGCCACTATGTTCTTCTTTACCTATTTGAGATAGCAAAAGAGAAGTGATTACATTAATATAAAGTTAATCCAGTCATATTTTGAACATGACAATAATTGAAAAGGTTTAAAGATTTCTCTAGAAACCTACTGAGTAAATACCATGAGATTCTTCTGAGGATTCTCAGTGCTCATCACACCTTCTTATGTTCCCTAGGAGGGCTGAATTGTATCACATTGCCACAGTTAGCTTAGTGAGTAACTGCTCCTTCTTCTACATGCTTGTCTAAATAATAAACTCATATATACCAATCCAAAAACTATATTACACAGAATAGCTTTCATTTTCTCTAGAAATCCTTAACCTGGTAACTAACTAGTCAAAACATGGGTAATGAAAAAAGTTAAAAAAAACCCTATTGGAGATAGATCATATTTAGTAGCTGGCCTTCCATAAATTTATTCTTCCTTTTGTTTTGACCCATTTAACAGACAATATCTAAGATAGGTGCAGATGTTCTTATTCATACCAGCTGAATACCTGGCTCTGAGTGTGCACACCAAAACATTGTGCAACAGAAATTGTCTTTTAAATCCAGCCTGATTTGTTTATTCTGGAGTTTTGGGTTTATCCCCTGCATCTTTAAGATTACCACAGCATAGCCCAATTTGTAGCTGGGGGACTGGATGGGCCATTTCCACTCAGCTTATCTTGTTTTTTCTCTTGTCTCACCCCAGAGGAGATGGAGAAGAGTTAAACAAGTGCTACCCAATACACTATTTCCTTCTGCCACAGCTCCATACAGAGCTGGTCTCCTATTAACATAAAGCAATTGCTAGGAACTGACAGAAGGAATACCAGGGCTGGGAAGTTCCCTCTTAGCCACTGTGGTAGATCAACCCTCCCTGCAGATCCTAGGTTATGCTAACAGGTGCAGGAGATTTTCTCTGCAACAAATGCAGAAAAATGGGTTCTCCATGTCCTGTAATTGCTAAAGTGGAACCAGAATAGTTTCATTTTAAGGAGCTAATTTGTGAAGTGCTCTGAAAATGAAAAGTAGTAGAAAAGAAAGGAATAATTAGTCTCTACATTGCTATATACAAAATAAAAACTGTATCGATCCAAAAGGATCATTTAATTCAAATGAGTAAACTGTGGTATTTTTCTTTATGCATTAGTCCTTCATTAATAATTCTAGTGCAAACAGCTTGGAATAGCACCTTACTGGTCTGAAGATAACACTGAAAAACCATTTGGCAGCTTTTTCTTGGAATATGCCCTAAAGGAACTTTGCTTAACCAAATGTCACTGCATATTTTAATATTGATTTGCTCTTTGTAAATCAAAGCCTTTAAAAGCACCAACCATTTTATTTTAATCTTATGACAGAACAAGTTTGATAAAGTCCTCCAAAGAAATGTGAAAGCCTTGTATTACAGTAAGTGATAAAGGAAGGGTAGGTCCTTCTTGGTTCAGGAAGGATTGCTTGGCTCTGCCATTGTGAGTTATATACGTCTGTGCACAGCTAGGTTAGAAGTCAGCAGCAAATGAAACTAATCTGGGAATTACTGTGAATCTGAATTGATTTTACAGTCCCTCCCATTTCCCATTTATATTACCTTGCATATAAGGTCCAAATCCTGTTGCTGGAAATCTCAAAGTCAATTTAAACACTTGTTCCATTGTAAGAGACAAGAATCTTATGGATCAGCTGAATTTAGTTTTATTTAGGACACTCTGAAAATCAGAGACTGTCTGGAATGAATAATTTTAATCTGATGTTGGTACAGTAGGACTCTGAAGTAGCAATGTCTCCATAATTGGATTATTGGATTAGTTTAGTACTACTTTCACCACGAGGGGTGGAATAAATTCTATTGCTCATTAAAGAGCAATATCAATGCAAACAGATAAATATGCTTAAAATATTTTTGTGATTTTTCTACTAGTTTACAGTAAGTCTTTTAAGTAAGCTACATATATTCAGTGATTCAGGCTACCAGCCTAAAGCTTTACTTATTGCTCTTACCAATTATTTTCTTTGTATGTTGCTTTATAGAGCTAATCTGTCATGGTTTTCTTGAGCAGTCAGGTCACCTTGTACAGTAAAATAAATTTTACATTTTAAATGTGTTTTAATAGTATTTTTGTGGTAATGAATGAAGGTAGGTTGTGATAGAATGTCATACTCAACAAGAAAAGCAGTATACGTTTTGAAGGATCTTTGCAAGAAGTGATGATACAAAAGTATGGATTTTACAATGTTTGGAGGTGCTAAAAAGGGGCAACTAACAGAAAAATACTGTAATACCATTCAAAATAAACTGATAATGGTTAGTTCTGAGGCAGAGAAATGGACAAAAAAGCAGAACAGAAACAATCTGGGAGAGAAATGAGAGGTGAAGTGTGAGCAAGAGCAAGATTAGATAGGGATTTGATGATAAGAAAAAAAAGATTGAATTTCACGTTAAGATAATTCAGCCCAGGTTATTTTCCATTGCAAAAAGCCTTCAACATTTTGCTCTGCTCTACAGAAATGCTCATGCTATCATTATCACTGTAGCCTTTGAGTTCTTTTAAGTACAATACTGGGCAACATGTGTCAGATATTTCTTGTGTGTAATTCATGCCTTCTTTTTGATATCTCAGGTGGAGGAGTAATTGCACAGGACACTGTTTTTGTTTAGTGGTGTTGTTTTGGCTTTTTTAAAAAAATATAGAGAGAGTAAGAGTTTATATATAGGTTATGACTACACACAAGCTGTATTTTGCACTTAGGCTAGAGATGGGAAGAGTGAAGAGGAAGCAGGAACGGGGAAAAAAAGGAAAGGTCTGCATTACACAGCAGAGACTAGTGAGATTTGTGACGGCTCTCTCGTCCTGAGGGACTTCATTTAGCAGTCTGTGTGGCTGTCTGGACATTTGGCTTCCTGCACAAAATAACTTTTTATCTTGCTGCTCAAATGAACTCTAAACCTAAGAACTGGAATCAATTACTATACACCTTGGGCACAATTTGCCTGAGGAAGATACTTAATGTATTAAATATCCCTGCTCTGGGGGTTATATTCCTCTAAAAAGACTGAGTTAGTAACCAAAACCTGTTGACTTACAGAGGTTAAATAGCACAGTCACAACATTAAGAAAATATGACTATTTTTTCTTACTGTAAATTTCTCATTTACATAACAAGAAATCAAGATATTGAAAGAAATGCTTTTTGTTTCTTATGGGATATGAAAATATCTGTATTAGAAAGGAGTCTGGAGAAATCTGAAGCCATTCTCCTGCCTGAAGGCAGGACCAAGCATACTTAAGTTGTTTCTAACTCATGCTATTTTGAGATGTTCTTAAAATTCCTTGTACCACTAATGAGCCTTATTGCTTCTTTGCCCATTCCCTGGGGACAATTGTAACAGTCTGTAGCCTTCCTGTTTCCAACAACTTTTTTTACTGTTGAAAATCAGCCATTGCTCACTTCTGCTGAATATGGTGCGTGGATTTCTTTGTGGATCTTTCATATCACTCTCCTATTTAAACCCACATTATGAGATGCCTTTTCTTTTTCTTCATGTTTTTCTTGTTGGCGATAGTATGGTGGGTTGACTTAGGATCACTGTACCTTATGTGGAATTCCTCAGATCCTTTCTTGTGGAATTGCTGTCTGGCCAGACTCTTCCCCCGTGCCCTCATCATTCCTACCTCAGTGCCAGACTTACCACAAGTTCTAGTTGTATTAAAAGTTGTCTTCTATATCAACCTAGTTTCTCAAAATATTTTCTGTTTGTAATCTCCAGTCCTCAAAAGAGCACCCTCTCTCAGTTTCATATATTCATGCAGAAGAAACACCTCATATCAGTCCAAGTTAATTTGGTACAAACAATTCCTTGTATGTTTCTTGGCAGAAGCAGAGAGGCTTGGGCCAGATATCTCAGTCTATTCCTGGTTGCTGTATTTCCTTGGGATATGCAGACCATTTCCTAGGATCTGACATCTCTATGTTCCCTCATGCAATGTGGGAAAGATGCCTAGAAAAGATGGCAGATGGAAAGTAGTGTGATTGACAATAAAGTAATACCTGAACACCTGAACCACAGTGCTGTTCTTGGTTGTTCCAAAGATGCATTTGGGCAAAATCAGTGTTTGCTGCAGACTACATGAAAATCCTGTTCCCCTTTTTCTCTCTTGGACATTCTAGAGGTGGGGAGAGTCTTGGTTTACTTGATAATTGTATACGGCATTTCTGAGGAGATGTTTAAGCTTCAGGCAATGTTAAACCTTCATTGCATGGATAGACCATTTGTATTCCTTGTGCAAAGTGTACCTGGGCAGACAATGAGGGAAAAAGTGTAACTCTGATTTTCCCTCACCCTGCTAGAAGATCAGAGTTTCAATCTGTAGTTTTAAAACATAGACAGTTGATTAAAGTAGATTTGTTACAAATAACTTTAACCAAAATTGACTATGGGTAAGAATGTAGAAGAGGCCAGTTTTCCAGGTGGTGGTTTGGAGACATACCATACATACTTTTAGTAAGGAGGGCGTTGTTGAACATCAGTGGGAAAGGAATGGAATGGCATGGGTTTTATTTAGGGAATGAAATTTGATCTATTTCTTTGGCCTCTGTTGTGGAGGACTGGAAAAAATAGATATTCTAGAGGATACAGTTACAATTTTTAATATAAAAATGAGAGATGCAGGTCACTAGACACCTATTAATCTGACTGTAATAGTTTTCCTAAGCTTTTGAAGAAATGATGGAATGAGTAATCAAATACCTGGAAGTAAATAGAAGGAGGAGTGAAATGCAGCAGATATATATCAGCAGTTGATTGTTCAGGATTAACCTGCTCTGCTTCTTTGATAAAGCACAGGAGTTTTTTGTCTCAGACAGGAGAAATGAAATAGATCTAGTTTGTCAGATGTCAATAAAATATTTGGTGTACTGTAATGATGGAAATTATTAACTGAACAAAGGAAGATGGGGTTTGAGAGAGGAATTACAAAGTGAGTTGTGAACTGGCAAATGGAATTGCCTCTCAATTTACACTGATGAGTTAACAGCTAGCTGAGAGATTAGACTTGCTCAGAGATCATTGCCAGAGCTGATCCTGTTTAATCCTTCAACCTTGGCTCAAAATCAGGAATATCTTGATGAGCTGTGCTGATGATACACATTCAGCCTAGCAAAAATATGCAGAGATATTTAGGTGACACCATGGAAGTTGTCCACAACAATTTCTGTATAAAGATGGAGCTCGTTGTTTGAAAGCAAAGATAATGATGAGAATGTACTGAAAGTATTTAATGTATTGAGCAATCCCAGGATGACTTTGGCAAACTTGGCAATGTATTAAGCAAAATAATTTTGGTAAAGAAATACAAAAATGTTGATCAAGTCTGAAATCGCAAAAAAAAATAGGTAAGGCCTTCTCAAGAATACTCATTAGATCACAAGTTCAGGTGGGAGCAGAGCTAAGAGGAAGAACAACAGAAAATCGGTTTTCCAACAGGAGACTTGTTTTCACAAAAACACAGACTGTGAGAAGTTATGGATGCTCTCTACAAAGTCATGAGGTATAAATCCCAAAGAAGAACAAAACATTTTTGAGACAGAAGTCAATGATAAATAAAACATAAAAAAACCCCAGCATCTGTAAACTCCCTATGGCTGAATTTGAGGATGGAAATCAAGAGAAGGTGTATCACACTTGAAGGGATGAAATTCTAGACCTGCCTTTCTGAAGGAGCCACAGACCAATATAGTTCTCAAAATGGAGTCACCAAGATTTTGTAAGCAGCAGTACGTAAAATATTGTGTCCACAATGGGAAGGGACACAGTTTGGTGACTAGAAAATTATTTCTAGTTCTCTGTTTTGTGACAGCTTCTAACCTGAGAGCCTGGTTCAGGAGGAAAATGCAGCTTTAAAGTTTTTTGATAGGTTTGCTTTTTTGTTTATTTGTTTGTGTGAGGGTTTTATTTTGTGTTTGGGGTTTTTTTTTGGTGTTTTTTGGTTGGTTGGTTGGTTGGTTTTGGTTTTGGTTTTTATGTAGCACAGCCATATTCCTAAAAGGAGACTAAGAAATGGAGTTGCCTAGAAACATAGTCTTTTAATACAAATGAAATGCAACTAGAGGATGCGTTGGTTTTGAGTGTGTACATTTCGTGTATATACTAAATGACAAGCATAGGGTAGGTAAATTTTATGACTGCATATGCTTAAATAATTTTAAAAACACAAATTTCTTAGCAAGGTGTATACAGAAATACATAGGCAAGGTACCTTCTATCTCACCAGTATTTGTATCTTACTATCACTCTATGTCAAGAAAAGTGAAGGATAATGGAGGTTATTGTCAGAGATTATATTTCTCTTGATACCTCTACTGAATTCGAAAAGGTTTTTCCTGTAATTTCTACATTCAGGTTGCCTAAAATTTCCTGTAAACTCTATTACAGCAGGTGAGGTTTGAACAGAAAGTGGACAGATAAGCAGCAGATTATGTTACAGAAGTTAGCTAATGGGTTTAATAGAAAATATATATATATTTTTTTCTTTTTTAAATCTTCTAATTTTATCTGATAAATATACAGAAAACTGAAGATGGAGGGAGGACTTAAGGAAATGACAGTATAGTCTGATTTAAAACTCCAGTTAGCACTAGTATTAAGATATTGTTTACTCCCTATTTCTAACTTCATATTTAGAAGAGAGAAAAGCAGATGAGTAAAAAAGAAATTTTGCAGATGAACACTAAGCTACTCAAACTGTTGTACTAGAAATACAAAATTAACATCAAGGAGTTAGCTGAATATCTCTGAGTTTATGACTTAATATGCTCAACTGAATGACACAGATAAATATTTTTTTTTCATCTTTCTCTGTATTGAGTAATTTACCTCAGCTATATAGTCAATAATGCAGTATCTTTACAATTCCTGCTACAATAAAAGTAAATTATATAGTACTAAAATGTGAAACTAGTTGCTAGCATTATGTGTGAGACTTCATGTAAATAGCTGGTGAAATTCACATAGAAAAATGTTTAGTTTGGTCATTGGAAAAGTACTTTAAAAGTAATGTATACTCAAATGTAAATGGAGAATAAAATGCATCAAAATCAGCTATTTGAAAGGCTGGAAAAAATACAAAACCATATTCAGATTTAGGAACCTTTGTAGATGTTTGTATCCTTGAATAAATGTTACTTTTATGAGATTATTTTTGAAAGGTCACCGCTCTCTACTTTCTCTGCTCTTATACCCACCAGCTATGTATTCGTATAAATTCTTAATTATTTGGATGTTTAGAAATGTGCTGTTTTAGGCTCTTGCTTTTCTTATGTGGTGTTGAGAACATAACAGAAAGTCATTACCTGTTACCTGAATAGCAATAATCAGCTCTGTTCATTTAGCCTGCCACACTTACAAAACTAAATGATTTTGCTTAAATTATGTTGAAAGCATAATTTCTTGAACTGTGATAATTGTCTCAAGTAGTTTCACTGCATTTTACTGTGAAAATAAAACTTTTAAATGCTTTGTTTCTTGCTTTAGAAGAATATTTTCTTAAGCACTATTTTTAAGCAGGTCAGTATTTTCTGATCTTTTTGGAAAAGAAATAATTAATAGTCTTGAATACTACAAGCTGATATAATATGTAAGACATCTATGTTGTGTATATTCTGAGACACTTGTACTGGCATGTGTAAACCCAAAAATCTTTTATAAATGTGAGTACACAGTGTTCAGGTCTCTAATGCATGTCATGATGTAAGTTCTTGGTAGCTGAGTCACGTGTCCCAGTGCTGTTAATTGGAACTCGAGGAGATATGAGACTGTAAGCTTATAGGGGGCTTACACAGATACTTTCAGTTTCAATAAATTGTTACTTAGGAAGGCTAAGCTGTCTTTGGGTGATATTTAATTGACTATCACAGGAATGTGGTGAACCTCAGATTTATCTTAGCAATACGGATACTTAATTTGTCATGCATTTATGAAAATATTTTGGTCTTCTAATAAGGGCTCTCTTATTTTTTTTCATTTTATTGTCATAATAAAAATGTGTCGTTCATAAATTAGATTCATGAAATAAAAGGTCCTTTAGTTCTTTATGGAAAATGTAGAGGTTTTACTGAATCTGACTGAAACAAATTTAATGAGAATTAAAAAAAAAGATTATTCGAAATGATATTTCAAAACCTTGTCAAAGAAAATAAATTTAGTAGTTTCAAAGGTGAGAGAACACAGTAATTTCCATTAACTATATTTAAAAAAATGGCCAAACTCATATCTTTAAAATCATATTTAGATAATATTTCAAACAATAAATGTATGTTCTACTATAACATTGGTTTGGACTGTTCCACTTTTTCTTCTGCATTCCTTCCATTCTCCAGCAACAGTATAGCTGGAGAAGAAAAGCAGTGTGGGAGAAGGGTGAACAACACTTGCCACAGTCCCCATGAAGAAAAAACTTTTACAGCTTTTCATACTGAAGCCTATTGTTTGTTTTAATAATGCAGCATTAGTAATTTCCATCCTAGCCAGCAGGCAATCTGCCTCCACTTTATCCCATTGCTGGTGACAGAAAGATAAATAACAACTCACTGGCATTCTTTCTTTAACTTTCAGTCAGTTGTGGGACTGGAGTCCTTGAGGCATGACACCACCTGCACAGCAGGAAGAGGTGTGACTTGTGATGTTCTTTTTGTTTTGACAGCTAAATACCAGTCATATATAGCTTAGAACCCTAATTTATGAGAGGTGGATGTATTACAGCCTTATTGAGTTTTTTTGGCTGTTTGTAACAGGGCTGCAGCAGAGCCTCGATGAATCATCTTTTGTGCAGTTGTGTGTTCAGAAATAAATTCTGTTAACCTGCCTAAAATAACAAGGATTAATTACTAGACAAGGACATGATATGGTGCTTGGGCAGCTCACAATTTAGCTGCGTGTAAATCTTGATGCTCATTTCGGTTTTTCTCTCTGTCTTTGCATCTCGTCCTGACAGGTGTGTGCCCAATCACTGTGAACACGGTGGCAAATGCACCCAGACGTGGGACAGCTTCAAGTGCACTTGCGATGGGACTGGATACAGTGGTGCCACTTGTCATAACTGTAAGACACCCTGCAGTTTGGAAATTGCTATGCAGCACAGAAGACACCGATGTCTTTTGGTTGAGTTAAAAAGTCAAAGTCTCTGGTTGTTAAAAGATCCTGAAACGTTTTTGAAAGGAGGTGTTTGCTTAATCATGCTCCACCTTATCTATGTGGGGGTGCATTGATGTACCTCTGCACAGCACCATTCAAGGGACCAGAGCTATACAGCTGTCTTAGTTGGGTGTCCTCAGCAAACACTCTCAGCAGTTGCTGAGAATAGACACGGTGGATGTGTCCAAAGCTATTAGGGAGATGCTTATTGGTGCTAGAGAGATGCAGGTTCAGGCTGCTAGTCCTGAAATGTGTTTATAGCATAGAATCATAGAATGGTGTGGGTTGGAAGCAACCTTAAAGATAAACCCTCCTGACACGGGCAGGGACACCTCTTACTAGACCAGGTTGTGCAAGGGCCCAGCCAAACTGAACTTGAACACCTCCAGTGATGGAGCATCCACAGCGTCTCCGAGCAACCTGTTCCAGTCTCTTACCACCCTCATAGTGAAGAACTTCTTCCTTACACCTAACCTAAATCTACCCTCTATCAGTTTGAACGTGTTACCCTTTGTCCTATCATTACAAGCCCTTGTAAAAAGTCCGTCCCCGGCTTTCTTGTGGGCGCCCCTTCAGACACTGGAAGGCTGCAATAAGGTCTCCCCAGAGCCTTCATTTATCCAGGCTGAACAACACCAACTTTCACTGGCCATTCTAAAATAAAATTATTTACTCTGTTGTCAGGAGTTTCTAAAAAATATTTGCTTTGAGCTCCACATGCCTTACACTACTAAAGTACAGAAAGAAGAGAGAAATGTACAGTTGCTCTTTTTATAGGTTTGGAACAACGTAGAGGTTCAGAATAGGTTTGGAACATGTAAAGTCAGAGGCATGAGTCTTGTGTTCCTTCTCTCATATGCTAAAAGTGGGATTATCATCTGCAAAGTACTTTCTAAAGTATATATAAGATGCAGAAAATTTATTCAGTCCTTACTTTTCTCCTATTTTTTCTTTATCAAACAACCTCTAATATTGAGGAGATAGTAAAAATGCTTCTGAACAGATGAAAAGTTAAAATTGAAGCTGAGACTTACAGAAATGTAAATTTATATTACTTTACTATTGACCTTAACTACAGCTGTGTAAAATTTTACAAAGAATGCTGGAGGATTCTTCTGTTTTTAATTGAAAAAAAAAAAAAATTAACAATTTGCAGTTGTATGGATTTCAGCACAAACTTATTTTATTTTTAAACATTGCATTAATGTAAGAGGGAATGTATTTTCTATGATAACTATTAATACTTATACATGTATTAAACAGTAAAGTTCTCCATGGTCTGGCTACTGAACTGGCAAAACTGAAAGACATAAATGACAGGTAAATCTTTATTAAAGAGCAATATTTAAAGTACCAATGCTTGGAGGAGAAATGTAGTGGGCAGCCCTTTTCCTACCAAGAATAAATGTGCATATTCATGATGTGGTTGCATCTAATCTTGGGAAAGAAAACATGGAATTTACAGTGATACAGTATTTCACTGAAACAAAGGAAAAAAAAAAAACAATATATTTTTCTGGAAGTATAATATTTTTAGAGCTTTGGCTGATCTGTTACAGCCACTTGAAAAATATGATTCATATCCATGTGATAGGCTGTTAAGGTGTTTCACTGCAGAAATGCAGGAATGAAAGTTCTGTTAAGTATATTTTATCTGGTGAGCTTCTGGAAAGTAATATGATCTGTTAGAGGAAACTGTGGCATGTTGGATCCAGCAGCCTGCCAGAGGTGAGACTGCTGCAGCTGTGTTCCCTCAGGTTGAACCAGTAGCACGGCCATAAATGTGTTGCCAATAGGCATGTACCCAGGGAGCCCATGTGCCCCACACATATACGTGGCTGGTTGTGCAGATCATAGACAGAGCATGCATGTCAGCATGGCACCAACGGCCTCATCCTGCTCACCTCCCTGGCTGGGCAGGATGCATGTCCACTAGTAAGAACAGTGAACATCCATCTCCACACATGGTGGATCCCTCCAGCAGCTCAGCTCAGGCACAAAGCATTTGCTGGTGCCTGGACAATGGATGGCCCAGCAGGGTGTTATTTGGGCTCCCTCTCCTGCCATTGTCCGTCTGTGCTCCTTTGTGGGTGTGTAGGTGAGCTTTTAAGATATAATCCAACATATCTTGGGTTTAGCTTTCTTCTTGAGTCCCAAAGAAAAGTAGGAAGGACAAATGAGTGACATCACTTTTCTGAAATCATATGTATTGCAAAGAAAGAATAATCCAAGGAGCTGTGAACATTTCTTGTAACAGGATTTTCACCTGCCTTCTACAGATAAAACAGTGCAATAAGGCAAGTCAAAAGCACTGCTCCACTGCAGAATCAAAAGGGGGATTTGGAGAATACTGTTCCGTCTTCAGCTATGGAGTGGATAAAGTGTATGGGATTACAGCTGTCTGGGTCATTTGGAGACACATTATTCAAGAACGTTGACTTCTTTAATTCAGGCAAAGTTTCTAACTGAAATGGCTAAGCCCTTATTTTGTTTCCTTTCATCTTTGTGTTTAAAGAACATAATTTTAGTTTTTACCATCTGTGTTGCTGTATTTCTAGAAACCATCTTTCTTACAAAAAGAGGGTAAGCAGAAAGTTAGTCACCTGATAGATACCCTGTAAGAATATATGAAGTCTTATGCCTTTCTACATACAGTATAGAATTTAATGGTACAAAAATGAGTGAAAAATTATAGCATTAAGGTATAGACTGAGACACCCTTAACTCGGCCTTTATTGAGCAGAGAGCAGCGATCAGTATTTAAAAGTGGATGTTCCAGTATTAGATGTAGCTGCAAATAATGAGGGGATTTTCTGAAGCTTGCCAAAGGTGGCAGTTATGCTGTCCTAAGGTCTGGGGTCTCAGCTCCAGCCAATGACACTGAATCATTCTGCCCTTCCCTTGTTGTCCAGTGTGTGCAGGCACTTGGATGTGCTTGGTGCACTGCCTGTTGATTTTGAGTTCTGATGTTTGTGGCAATAGCAGTTCAAGAGAGATTTTAGGAGAAGGAGGGAAGTTGGAATGATAACTGATGTGTGGTATAAAAATAACTGAAAACTATTTCAAACAGCATTGCGGGTTGTATGAAAGGCTGTAAAATTTAGCAAGTGTCATGATTCTGTGGAGCAGGGAAATGTTTAGGTCCAGACAGCACTTTTTTACTGCCATTTTACTTGAATATTAGATTATTTTAAATATGTTTTACTCTAACATGCATATTTGTCTTCTCGATGTGTGCTTGTGGAGTAGATATAACAAGGCATTTCTCAAAGAACTTGGAGTCAAGACTACATTAATGGGGACATTCACTCTATAGCTGATAACTCTAATGAGTTTGAGTTTTGCTGAACTTAAAGGAACAAGATAATTCTTTGTTACTGCAGGGTGGGTTTTTTTTTTTCAGTGAATTGAATTTGCTTTGGTCAGGGAATTTAACACTTTCCTGAGCTTTTGACCTGAAACAAGGATTTGCAGCCTTGACTGAATTTCAGATTGCAGTTTTAGGTTCCTTTGAAGTTGAAATTCAAAGACAAACTCAAGGGATGAACTCCTTGAAGTGAAACAGAAAAAATGTTTGCATGAAATCCTTGTGAATTAAAATTACTTTGTTTCATAGAGCGATAGAGAAATATCTGTTCTGGGGCTGAGACACAGTAGGAATGATAAACTGAACATAAATATCTACAGAAGAAAAAATTACAAATAGGTCTGAAACAACAGTTTAATTCTTATTATCTCTAATTAAGCACATTTGAAATTTTAAGATCATTAAATAATTTGCTTTTCAGAATAGGACATTCTTACAGTAAAGGTCTCCATCTTTCAAACACACACTAAAATCTCCATGTTCTGTGCTCATTATCTTGTTCTTTGTCAGAAGCTTAAACTGCGTTCACAGAAGAAGTCTCTACTCCACGATTATTCTTTTCATCCAGCTACATCTGGGTTCCTGGAGCAAACTGGTGAATAAAGGGAAAATACCAGAAAGTTGTATCTCTCATTGCATGATAAACACTCCAGAAATCTGCCCGATTTCTTTTGGCAAAGAGATGCTCAGTCCCCAAGGGAATGCTGTGGCCTGGCAAATACCAGACTAGAGCATTGATTTTATCATTAGACAAGACTAAAAGATAAATGAATGTTTTCACTTAAAAATAGTGATTAACAGTGATGAAACAGTTTCAAAATTATTTAAATAATTATTAGGGTTATAATTAACAGTATCATCTGTACTAGCTTATTTTATCAGCTGTATTTTATTCCCTGACTAATTAACCTTTACAGGCTACCAAAGGTTGATCTGCCTTGCAGGGTTCTTAGAGTGATATTTTTCCAGAGCTTACTGGTATATGGTTCCTGGAGCCTCTGAGAACAGGAGCTCGTTTTATTTATTACTTCTCATCTTGATCATGATCTTCAGGTAGCACTGCTCTGTTGCACGTTGTGTGAGCTATACACTGACTTGTAGGCTCTAATGTGCTTTGTAGGGTAAACAGCTTCTTTAAAACAGAGTGGTATAAATTTACAAATTGTGTATCCGAATAAATAATGATGATTCAAGCTTGTTTTTCTCAGATTTTTAATATATAGTTCGGTGCATGCTTTCTCTAGAATCAGCATGGAAGAGAAGCACAATAAAGGACTTGCAGAATTTACCATTACTGTGATGTACCTACCTACCACCTTTAACAGACTTTGTTAGATTTAGGGGAAAGCCAGGAGAACCTCATTTGTTCATATTTCTCATCCTAATTATTTCCAGTAGCAAAAATGTCCAATTTGCACTTGAAATGCTCATCTTAATTGTATTGATTTTTACTCATATGAGACACAAGTTCTTTTCTTCTATAATTTCACCTTCAAAAGGCCACTGTCCTTGCTTTTACAGGTGTACAGCCACTGTTCCTTCAAGAATATTGGACAGGAAAGCATTTGCTTGTAAATCTTCAATTATTCCCTAGGAGGGACTAACATCCAGCTCACAATCTGTTGCCTGTTTGTTCTGTAAAAGCAGTAGGAGAAATACAACCTTACATACTCTTGTCCCTAGAAAAGGCATTAATTACATTGGAATATATGGAGAATGCAACTCTACTGAGAAAAAAATATACATAATTTTTATGTTTTTACATTGGCATTATGCTGTAAGTTTTTTTTTTTTTTCAAAATGAGCAATTGAGACAATGCAGTGATCCTTAGTTTCCATATAATGGACAGTGACCTCTGATTTCTCTCCCTTTGTCTCTTCACAGCTTGTTGTGAATAAATGTTACCCTATTTTGGAACATGATTAAAAATGAATGACAAATAAAAAACTAATGTTCTTTTCAAATGATGAATACAGTAACTGTCACTGGAAGTCCAATGGGCATTGATATTTTTTTTCCAGGAATATAGACCTTCTCCCTAAAATTAAATATTGCTTTAATAATTAGTTTAACAGTATCTAGAAACACACTTTGAGTAAGAAACATTTGTTATGCACATTGTAGAAGCCATAATCATTTGGATTCCTGAGTGTCGCCAGTAATCAGAACCCCAAATCTGCATAGACTGTGATCTTCAGCAAGACCTCCATCAGTAGTCTATAATAAATTATTTGCTTGTATTTCCATAAATGAGGAATCACCTGAAGCCCTGTACTTTCTTTATTTAGAGTGTAGATAGGAAAGGATGGCATGTCAGGGATATTTTCCTGTCAACAATTTGGGAAACAGTTCTGTAGTGAGAAAACAAATACATAATTTGGCAAAAGTATGCTCTGAATTGCATTTTAGAAAAAAAAAAAAAAAGAAAAAGAAAAGAAACCACATCCACAGCTATATAGTCATCCTAAAAAAGAAAAGTATGATTTTCCACTTCACTGGACACTGGGGGAGTTGTGAGAACAACATGGGTATTTTTTGTGATCTCAAACAGATCTGTTAGAAAAAGCAAAGGCCTTGCAATTTTATAAGCATATTAATGCACTATTTGATGAGTAAACAGAGTGCTTTTAAGAAATCAGGGACTGTGTGTGGAAGCTTTTTCCTTTTTTACAGTATAGTAGAGGGAAAGGGAAAGTGTGAGTAAAGATTAGAAAAACTTTTATAAAAAATGTCTGCTGTGACTGAAAATAAGCAATGTTGCAGACTCTCTTATTTGCTCAACCTCGTGTGAGTGAAATAAGTCAGACTGTCCACTAAAAGTAAAGCTGTTGAGGTTCTTAGGAATCAGGCTGTGTAACTGTGGACACATAAATGCACTAATTTTCATTGAGAGAATGTACAGGCAGCCAGAGTGCCTCCAGGTAGCAGCAGAATAACCATCATCACTAGGTAATCTGAATGTGAAGTGTCACTCCTGACAGAACGCAGAAAAAAAGCCTCTAAAATTTCTACCATCTGACAAGATGAAATTAATGTTTGTCATACTGGGTGCTATTGACAGGCATTTGAGGGACAATGCAGCCATGAAGCACAGTCAACATGGGTTCACAAAAGGAAAGTCCTATCTAATTTGATATCCTTCTACACTAAAGTCACCCACTTAATGGATAAACAGGAGGTGGTGGATGTAGATTTTCTGGATTTTAGTGCGGCTTTTAATACTGTCCCTCACAGCATCCTCTGGACACATTGTCCAGCTGTAAGATAAGCAAGCAGACTGTTAATGAGGTGAAGAACTGGCAGAATAAATGTGCTCCTGCAGCCAAGAGGGCAAACCACATCCTGCAGTGCATTAAGCACTGCATAATCAGCCAGTCAAAAGAAGTGATTATGCTGCTGCATTTAGTGCTGGTGTGGCCTCACCTTTGGCTATTTTGTGTGGGACTGAGCCCCACCATTTAAAAAGGATGTTATGCGTCCAGAGGAGCACAACAAAGCTATTGAAGGGGTTGGTAGGCATGTCTGCTGAGGAGTGACTGAGGACACTGGGTTTGTCTAGTCTGGAGAGAAGGAGCCTAAGGGGCAACCTCTCTGCTCTCTACAGCTTTCTGATGAGAGGCAGTGGAGAGGGAGGTGCTGATCTCTTCTCCCTGGTACCCAGAGTGCCTATCTGAGGGAACATGATCTGAAAAATAAGGTAACAGAGAGTCATTCTCCCCAGCCCTACAAATTCCAGTGCACCAGAACTGACCTTAACTATACCTAGCAAAACCTCTGTTTAAAGAAACTTTAACATATTACAGTATTTCTCCTCAGTGCCTCACATTCTTTGATGATTAACTGTCAGGTCAACGTGGCGAAGACAATAATTTGATGATCAATATTATCCGCTGTAGACCAGAGTTGTCTCATCTGTGTTCATAAAGAGACTTTGGTTTATGTTGTTAAGAATTCAATGTGATAGAAACATAGGTTTGTTTCAGGTACAATATGTAATCTTCAACATCAGAACCAGAATAGATAAGATGCAACTTCTGTAAGAAAGGTACTGATGTGAAATTTAAGCTTTCTTTCAAGAGAAGGTGAAGTTTCTCAGAAGAAGTGGGAGGTAAATCCTAGCTTCTTGGATAATAGAAAGCTGAATGATCTATTTGTGTCCAAGAGGCTTAGAGACTGTTTACTAGTTTGTTGAAGAAGAAGTGAGTAAAAGAAAGGTATTTATGCTGTTTGGGCTCTCCTTATGTTTTATTCAGACACAAAGACACTTTCAGTAATTTGTTTTCTTTTACATCTTTTGACAAAGTTTGGGTACATATTCATATGTGACTTTATTAGACCCTTCATTTAGTCTTTTTTTGGGAAATGAAGGAACAAAACATAGTTTATAATTTTTGTTTCAGATACAATGATGACAAAAATTGTAGTGTGCCATTTGATGGTTTGGCCCTCTATAGATGTAATTCCCAATAGTGAAGAATATATGTTTTGTCAAGAACAAATATTTCTAAGGCATATATAAGATAACACAGAATGTACTTCCAAATGGTATCATAAATATTTTCTAAGTTAGGTTTTGAGAAATCCCCCATTTAATAATTTCTCCCCATAAAAGGTAACAGAAATTTAAAAAAAAAATAATAAAAAATCATAGCCAAGTCTCTGTCACCTGTCTAACAAGACATCCAAATTCTCCTTGCTCCATTTAAAATTACCCTATGCATCAGCTGGATTGCTGAGTTAGTCTTGGATTTGGCTGTTTCCTCAGCATATCTCCTACCAGTCACTTTCCATTTGGATATTTAATAAACCTATAGGTGAGTCCCTGGTAAATGTCTTCTCTGATGCCTGGGATTTAAAGCAGGCTTGACTGGATGGGTCAGGCAGATGATAAGGTTTTGTACAGCAGAGGCTGAAGACCCTGAGAGCACCATTAGGCCTAAATTGGTCAACAGCACAACCAGGTGTGCTCCTCACCCCTTCTGCCCATGGGTTTGGGGGGCTCATTGAGGCTGGAACCCGGACACACTGTCCTGACCTTCGCTCTCCAGTGGGCAGGCTCTTCCTGTCCTGTCTGGCCTTCCTGAATGCTCCCTTTCTTAAAAAGACATCATATATGTACAAATACAAATGTCCAAAGATTTTTCTCTGGCTTCCTTCTTCTTTTTATTTATTTTTTTTAACTTTTAACTTAGCATTCTGCTTAGATTCCAGAGAAGTGGAGGGAGCAATGTGTTACAGCTACAGCTTAAAAATGCACAGAGATGCTACCTTTAAAGTATTGCTTCCTCTGCACAGAGTGTTCCTGGCTGCTGCATTGAGTTATGCTGTGCCAGACAAGTGTTATGCTCTTACAACGGTTTGAAGATCAAATGACATTACTCCCACTGTCAGCCCTGGACATCGCTGCATTGGATTTCTGTGCACATTTACTTGGCTTGCCACTTTTAATGCTCAATAAGAGCAAACATTGTCCTGGGATTCTGCTGCGACTTGCTTGTTCCCTTTGCAGAAAACACACTTCATTCTTAAGCACCTCTCATCCTTGGATCTCTTCTGTGCACAACTTTTTCAGCACAAATTAGACCTGTCAGTCTAGCTACTATACGATCCCACAGAGTGGATCTCCAGGTGTGGTCACAGAACACAAGATCTTAGTAACTAGGTCCTAGGAGGACCATATTGCCACTGGTCGCATGAGCAGCATCTAAGTTGTGTCTCAGATGAACCTCCACGTTAGTGCAATTTCTGACTTCTCCCCTGCCATTGGCATCTCAACAGGTCACCTAAAACTAACCTTACTAACAGTGGTTTTTACGTGTGAGTGCAGACATGCCTCCTGTTTAGAGTATAGACTGAAACTCCCTACACATCTCATTGAACAGTCCATGGTGAGGAGCAGCTTTTTTCCTCTACCAGGCAAGACTCCAGCTGAACCAGTTACTTGGGTGAGAAATGAAAGATTGTGCAACCCACCACAAAACGTACTGTTCCAGTTCTACTCTCACGAGTTGTGGAGAACTCTCATTAACTTCTGTGTCAGTTTTATTACAGCCAGGCTAATAACGTTTAGTCCTGTCAGCACTGAATCTTGTTAGCTTTATAAGAAAAAGCAGATCTTTATTAAAAACACCAATTAAAATCTATTTTGAGTCAGTAAATTAAAACCTGTTGCTTCCCTCTTCTTTCTTTAGATCTGTGTTCTTGTTACTTGGATGTTAAGATAACAAGTCCACCTTATAAATTTGCATTTCATGTGCAAACTGTAGGAAAAAAAACCTCTGTGGAGAGTCACAGAGAGGGTCACAGATGATAGTTTAGAAAATTCTTTAACCAGATACTCTAGTATCTAGAATGCAGTTCGTTAATACCCTTCAGGTGGAAGATATAGCCTAGTCAGAAATGTCCTATACTTTGAGGAGGCTTGACACAAAACTGCCTCCCCTTCAGCTGACCTGTGGGGATTTGTGTGCAGGGCTACGACTAGCTATCACCTCCACATTTCTGAATGTTTCCCAGTGAAACATGACATTTTGGTCAGCAGCATCCTGTGTGAACAGATCTTGGATTGCAGAACTGGGCAGCATCACGATAGATGCCACGGAAGGGGACTTGTGCACGTGCAAGCAGCTGATTTTAGTGAGACTGAGCAATAGTCCGTATGACTGAATGATTTACACAAGGCTGCCAGAACTTGCACTGAATTCCCAGTAATTGAGGATTTCCATTAGTAAAATTGGCAGCGTGTGAACATACTGGGCTGAGTCTGGGGTGGAAAGCTGGCATTGTAAGGCATGCAAGGGGGCTTTGCAAGGCCTTGTTCATGGAAGACAGATTGAATCAGAAATAATATTGTAAAACCCAAGTTTTGAAAACATGAAAGAGGAGCTTTCAGTAGGGCAAAATCTGAGTTGCTCCCATTCTCCCAGTCCTCCTGTGTTTGAGGTGATTTGCCTCATCTGGGCGGATAGAGGACAGCTCCTGTGGGATGCGCTAATGAAGATGAGGAGCTCTGTGTGGAGGTGAGCTGCAAAGTTACTTGAGGAAAGTGAGCCTACAGAAACAGTAAGAGTGTTTTTTGACAGAGCTGCTGGGTTTGAGGAGGCTGGAGCTGCAGAAAATATTTATGAACCTAACACTGTGGGCAGGGAAGAGCAATGCAAAAAGGCTGATGAGCTCTTTTAGGAATGTTATTACAGAGTAAGCTTTGTACTAGATGCTATAAGAAAAGGGAGTACAGTTCCTCACCCTTCTACCTTGTTCTCTTGTGAGCTGATGTTTAGGTGTCCATGATGGATGCTGTGGGCTTTTGAATTGCTCCTTGAGGACCTCTGCCTCTTGAGGTCCCACAAGTATAGTCTTGTACTTGTGACCTATGTTAAGTAAAGTAGTTTTCAGGAGTTGGATAATCATGCATGCAAGCTCAGAAGCATGGATGTGTGTCTGAGTAATGCTGATCTTGGAGTAATGGGGGGAAAAAGTGAGCTAGAATTTCTGAAGCCTCTAGAAAGAGGCTTTTTGTCCCTCCTGCTCTTAGCACCCTCTGAGGAAGCACTTTCAACAACTGATTGTTCTCAGACAGTGATGTCAGTACCAATTTATTCTTCTCCTTTCCCACACTCTGTATCTGCACTAACCAAAGGTTCAAACCCCATACATGCTCTTCAAACCTCATTTCTGGGATGTTTGTCTCTTTGCTGTAAAGAATAGAGTCTCAAAGCATGTTTATAAAGAAACTACTTTTGTTTACAGAAGTTTATTAAAAGGTTCATATAATCAATATGCTAGCTTCCTAAAGAGGATAATCTCTTTTCCAATAATGCTTTTCAAAGGAAATGTCATCATAATTTGTAATAGTCTTTGAAGATTCACCTTCTATTATTTATTACATGTTTTCAAAGGATTTACCATAACACATTTCTTCTCTGAGGTTGCAGACTATTATTAAATTACCTCTTTTTTACTAAAATGTAAATTGAGAATGATGTAGTTTGGTTTAGTCTGAGATCTTGTAATTTTTCTTGTGAAACTTATGACGGCCAAATTGCTGCATTTTTTGACCTGTTCCAGCAAAACTGGGAAAACAAAAGCTTTGTACTCTGTTAATGTTTTGTTTTTGTTTTTTTTTTTTTTTGAGTTTGAGGATGTTACAGGTTTTGTACTCCAGTTTTTATTTTTTAAAAATCAGCTTGTTCTTAGTTTCCATGCCATAAGCTACAGCTACTTCTGCTACTAATTTATTATCTGCTGAGCTGAGAACTGCTCTGCACCAGGTGCTTATGAAATGCAGAATGTGTAATAAATTGGAAGTAACTTGCATTTTTATTGTAAGTAAATGGATGGAGTCTGTGTTCAGGACAGAAAGGGCTGCAGTTCCAAAGTCAGCGATAGCATCAGTAGTTTTTGGTGAAGGTTAGGTAGAGAAAATGAGCATTAGGATGCAAAGCAGAATATGAATAGTCAACCAGCAGTAATTAAGTTGAAATTAAAAAATCAGCTGGAAATTACTTTATCAGATGAGGTGAGAGAGAGTGTAAGGGTTGAAACTGGGTTTCAGGTCTGAGCTGTGTGTAGAGTTGGGGTGTTTATATTTAGCTTTAAATTAGAATCAGGTGTCATGGGTTTTGAAGCTAAATTTCTACTAGGCAGGGGACATATATTCAGAGCATTTTTAGTCCCTTATTTCAGTGACCTAGTTAACATGCTTATAACTAACCAAGAATCATGACTGAATTGCAGCCTGCATTTGGGAAAGATTAGGTGTTAGATGAATTAAGTTCTTTGCAGGCAACTGTAACCTGTGCTCTATTGTTATTCAGAATGCACAGCCAAATATTTCCAGGGGACAGTTAAAAGAGAACATGTAATTAAGATTAGATAACTTACGGCTCATGTATGCTGTAAAATCAAAGTCAGAATTAATCACAGTCTGAGAAGGACTCTGCACGTAAAGACTTCAAAATTAATTAGCTTTTCCTTAAACTTTTCCATTAAGACAATCTAGCATATTGCTTACTTCACTGTTAAAACACTTTAATTGCAGGAAAGCATTAAGGTGCTGATATTAAAATCCCATTGACAGCCATTAGAAAGAAAAAACACATTTTGAAGTCACTCTGTAATTCTGGGTTTCTCAGACATGTGAGAGAATTAAGTTAATGCAAAAATCAACTAAAGATGCACCATAGTAAAACTGATGAGAACTTCTTCAGGTACATATCCAGACATATTTATCTCTCCACATATAATTCTTTTAAAAAAGATTTTTTTTTTCTAAATTCAAAATAGAGGAACAAACTGTTTTTGAGTTGTGCTAGCCATTAAAATGGCAGTATGTACCAATGGATAACCAGACATTATCTAGGGTTTGTAGCATTCCTATGTACATTAGCTGGTGTAGAAAGATTTGATAAATTCTACCTTTGTAATGAATTTTCCTGTATGTGGAAGGCAGTATGATCCATCTGATAGGACTGTGGTTTGAGAATTAGAATACTTAGTTTTAATCCTTCTTTTTGTTAGCATTTCCAAGTGATGCAATTTTGGGGAAAGTTATTTATGTTTCTAACTTGTGTGTTTTTTTCTTGGACTGGTTCTTTTTCCTCATTTATACAATGGGAATAATGATGCTCTTTGAAAGTGCTTTGAGACTTATGAAAAACATTACAAGCAGAAGAGCTATTTGAAAAAGCGAGAAGAAAGACTGCAAAAATAAAAAATCCTCTTTTTATCCCAAAAGCTTAATAAGAACAGTGGATCAATTTAAAATCAGACCTTCATTTATCATCAGACACACCGGAAACATGCAAATGTTGGCGAGCTAATGTTTTATTTCTAGAGCTTATTTTGAAAAAGCAAACTATTCAAGAAAGTTATGGAACTGTAACCCACTAGTCTTTCTTGGAAGAGAGGATGAGCTTTAAAAAATTACTAACTACCTCCAATTACTGCCTCATAATAGTGTTTTTGTGACCTTTTTGTATGAATGTGTAATATACTGCAGGTAGGAGGACGATGGGAAGAGCAGACTCACAGAGACCTTCGTCCTTCTCCTTGTCCATATGGCTGGAGAAGAGGGACACAAGGACTTTGCCTGCCTTAGACATCTGTTGGAAAAAGCACAGACATTGTTATCAACTCTGTGTCATATCCCAGATAGAAAACTGGTGTCCAGTTACCCCAAAATGTCTGAGAATTGAACTTCCAAGCTTGCTTTACAAGGAGCCACTCATCTTTTCCAGAATGTAGCCTTGAAAATGCAAAGTGATACGGAGTAATTCAGACAATCCTGAGGGGTTGGAGCTTAAGTGGAGCCCCCCTTCTGTGTTAGGCTGCTTGGAGTAGAACCCTGCTGAGTCTTCTTAAGCAGACTTCCCCTGAAAGATGCCATTACTTCATTAGGTTTGACCCTTTGGGGTAGCTTAGTCATTTTTGTCCATGGTCAAAGGTGTGGTTTGTTATGGGATGTGGTTGTGTTTTTTGCCTGAAAGCAATGGAAGAGACTGTTGCAGTGCACCTCTGCTGATAAAATTAAAGGCTGATCATCTCTTAGGCCTGGTTGGCAGCTCTGAAAGAGGGTAGTAGTATTCTTTTGTCACAAGCTGAAGCCTTGGGAAGTGTTACACTTGTGGGAGAAAAATGGAGAGCAAGGATAAGGGAAACCAAAACATGGGAATTCGTGCAAAGGGTAACAAAACACGTCAGCTCAGTTTCTTGCTGCTTTCTTTGCTCTGTAACGGTGTCTCATGTGGTTCACAGGGGGTAAATAGCCAATTTTAATTATGTGGGGTGAAACCCTGAGATGCTTCTTATGCTTTGTACATTATAATTTGCCTTAATAACCAGAGTGACAATGTCTATCTTTACAGTATCATAGAATCATAGAATCATAGGGGTTGGAAGGGACCTTGAAAGATCATCTAGTCCAACCCCCCTGCCAGAGCAGGACCACCTAGAGTACATCACACAGGAAGGCGTCCAGGTGGGTTTTGAATGACTCCAGTGAAGGAGACTCCACCACCTCTCTGGGCAGCCTGTTCCAGTGCTCCCTCACCCTCACAGTAAAAAAAAATTTCCTGATATTCACCTTGAACCTCCTATGCTCCAATTTGCACCCATTACCCCTTGTCCTATCACAGGTCAACACTGAAAAAAGCTTAATTCCATCTTCCTGACACAAGTAGTAGGTGCAGTTATTGACAGTCCTCTTACAACACTTCGCAGAAGATAATATGTATTCCAGATGGTATTTTTTTGATGCAGTTTGGTTTCTGTTTAGATACTACCTTTCTCAAACATCATTATATTCATTTTACCAGCATACTCAAGCTTCTATATAGTGGAAGTCTTTGGCAACTCCACATGAATTTCTTAGGACTTATTTGTCCATATTGACCCTTTTCACTCAGGAGCAAGAGCTGTAATTTGTTTGGTTGGTTGGTTTTTGTTTGTTTGTCTGTTTTTGTTTTGTTTGGTTGGTTGGTTTTTTGCATGTGTGTGTCTGTGGGGTTTTTTGGTAGTTTTAGTATGATGACTTTTTTAATTTTCCTCTTCTTCCCAATATGCTGTGATTTAAATGGGAGACAAGCTAGAGAGACTAGTAGGACCCAAACCCTTTAGCAGAAGTAGGTGTTTGATTTCAGTCATACTTCATAACGGTTGCTTTAAAATTTCACCTTAAGTTAGATGGCTAATATTTACTTGGCTATAGAAGTGTTTTAGCAGCAGTAATGACAGGTTACTGGAACTCCTTAAATATTTTGCTGAAGCCTGGGGAATCCCCTAGGTATGCTTACTTTTAGATAACTTTACAAAACCATGGAAGATTCTACTGTTTCATAAACTGAGTTTGTGCTGATGTTAGTAGAAGTACTTAAACATGTCAGTGTGGTTTTGTAATTCTTAACTTTCTCAATAGAAGCCTTAGCTATACTACTTACATGTGGTTAGGTACTTAGCTGTATATCTAGCACTATTAATTTTATTTTACTGGAACCATATAATCTTTCTTTGAATCTCATCTTCCAAATATTTAAGCCCATGTATCCCTATGTAGCTTTTATATTCATTTATCACATCCGTGTTCCCTAATCACTTATTTAGAAAACTCTAGATTATATTTTCTTCTGTCTTCAGTTGGTCTATTTTATATGCTGTGTTTTCAATATATTTTAGATTCATAAGGAACTAGTAGATGCTTTAAAACACAGAGGAAAACATAACATGCCATTTGTAATTTTCATATATATATATACACACACATCTGCCACTGCTACTTCAGAGCACTAATATAATTGCTTTTCCCAAATTCATGCTCAGGCTAACTGAGCTACAAAGGACTTGTTGCACCTTTCTGAAATTATTAACTATGACTCTCCTTTTCAAACCCACTTCTGTTTTCCCCATTTTCATGTTTCTCAGTTTCTTTGTGGTTACCTATCAACCTCAACAGTTTTCCTCCTTTTATCATTCCTTCTATAATTATCTGCTCTGATTTTTTTCCTCTTCACCCAGTGATGAAGAATCACATTCTGCAGATTAGAAAGCTCTGCTGGACAAAAGCTGAAAGCTTCAGCCAGGTCTTGATCACTTGAACTATTTGTCAAGCAGTACACCACTGATCACAAAGGAGGGAGATGTGTTGAATATCAGTGTAGCTGAGTACATCCCACAGATTAAGGGCCCTGTAAGAAGTTAACTGCAATCACAAATAATTGGGAAATAACTACAGCAGATAAATCCTGTATTCTGACCTAGCGTGCTGTTTGAAATGCATATGCTGTGTGATATTTCTGGTAGAAGAAAACATTGTGCCAAATTGAACAACCCCAAAGAAATGATGCTGCTGCAGCTCGATGACCTCAGATCCTACCAACAGCAAGGCTAAAGATGTATTCCCAGCAGGCACGTGCACATAAAGCATATACTCTGCCTGTATACACGGCTGGCCACACAGATCAGATACTCACTGCACTCACACAAATGTCCAACAGCCTCGCCCTGCTTCCCACCATGGCTGAGCAGGAAGGAGATCCACTAGAAGGAGTATACATACATGTTTACAAGGTGGATCACTCCAGCAGCAGGGCACTCGGTCTGCCCAGTAGCTGGCCTTCAATCCCAGTCTCCCCAGTTCCTATCACCTGGGTGCACAAACCCTGAGACAGCAATTCCACTCCGTTTACTTGTAGAGACTTGCTCAGACACACCCCCAAAGCTGACCAGGACTTTCAGGTCCCCACAGCTGACCCCCCTGTGCTTTCACCCCTAGAGACACCCAGGTGCTTTCACATCCAGAGCTCACCCTTAGAGACTCATTCACCCTTCTTGCTCCTAAGTCACTTCACCATCTTGCTGGCTAGTCCAGCTTGACCTTTGCTAGCCACCACACACTCACACGTCTGCACTTGATCCAGTGACTGGCACCATGGATACAGGGGCCCTCTGACCTGTGGTCTGACCCAAGGTGCTGGCACACACAGCCCAGTACACACATGAGCACACAGGATTGAGAACCCCTCCCCCAGGAAAAAGTTAGAAAGGAATTTAAAGAAGCAGGCAGGACAGACTGCACTGATCAAATGCAGGGCACAGCCAGGCAAGCCTACTGACCAGATCACTATATACACTTATCCTTCTTTGTTTTCTGCACTTTTCTCTCCTCCAAATCACCTATCTCTCTCCCTTTTCCAGCCTTTGGTTCTACCCCTGAATATCCCATAAGTCCTGTGCAATCCTGAGCTATGTTTCATCTGTATCCCATAATGTGTCCCATGCCTAGGCAGCAACCTTCTTAGTCTGAAAGGTGTTGGGGAGAGCTGGTCCCAGTGACTCATAGCGATGGGTTCCATGTCACTAAGGATGTGCTGGGACAGCCCCAGACAGGTTGTTTGTTGCCTGGAGTCCTTTAATTGGGTTCCTCTCAGGGCTTGTGCAGATGGGCCTTCCATGGGCTGATAGCTCCTGTAATGGACCTAGGAGGGGCCTGGCAGGGCATTACTGGGGCTTCTCCCCTTCCTCTGAGCTCCTCTGTGGGTGTGGAAATGGGCTTTTTTTTCACAGAACCTGACACTTTCCCCATATCCTCATTCCCTCAGTAAACAGTCTAAATGGATACAGTGCTACTGTTGAAACAGATATCAGCAAAAGAGAGTGTCTGTCAACCAGGGCAACCTCCAAGGTTTCCATGTTTCTAATTTTTACAGCTCATCCACTATGTTGAAAAAGATGCAAAAATGATTTCCAGTAAGTTGCCAGGACACAGACATTCCCAGTTGAAAGTATTGGCGAAAAAAAAACATGAAAAAAGGGACATGGAGCAGATGTTTCTGCTGATATTTTTATGGCAATTAAAAAAGTTGAATTCTGTTGGCATTGTGAGTTGCTTAGTGATTAATGGAAATGACAAAGATGATGCACTGGTTCTAAATTGGTGTCATGTTGATAGAGGACATTTTGATTGAGATAATGTAAATGCTAATATGAGAATTTGTTTTCATAATGTTTTAGCTCTTTTCTGTTGGTGAAAATAAGTGCTCACCTCCTCTGGAATACCCATTATTTGTTTAGGTGTCTCTAAGTCTGTATAGGAATTGTTTTGTAGGTAAGCTATAGTTTGTTAGTGTGGTTTGGTGGTTTTCAAACATAAGTTTTTAATATAAGGTTTTAAGAATTCTAATTTTATTTGACCAGTATATTTTTTTACTAATTTGAGAAAGTTTTACTCAAGTAAAACTTGTGTCAATTAAGTACAGCCAAGCAAGGTATCATATTTTCCTTCACACGATTGCTGGTTATGGTAGGCTCAGATACAAAAGTGTTTGGGAAACTGCAGTGGGAAAGAAGGGGGAAAGGGGCAGGAAATGCTTACAACAACTGTAAAAAATGAAATTAATTACAGTCCTATAAATGAGCATGGGAGTAATGTAGTTTGGGGTTGGTAATATTAATATAAGAAGATATAAGTGTAAGAAGGACTTTGCTGGAGTGGGTCCAGAGAAAGATAACAAAGCTGGTGAAGAATCTGGGGAACATGTCTTATGAGGAGCAGCTGAGGGAACTGGGGTTATTTAGTCTGGAGAAGAGGAGGCTGAGGGGAGACCTTACTGCTCTCTACACCTACCTGAAAAGAGGTTACAGTCAGGTGGGTGCTGGTCTCTTCTCCCAGGTTACTAGCGATAGGACAAGAGGAAATGGCCTCAAGTTGCACGAGGGGAGGTTTAGATTGGACATTAGGGAGAATTTATTTACTGAAAGAGTGGTGAGGCACTGGAAGGGGCTGCCCAGGGGGGTGGTGGAGTCACCATCCCTGGAGATGTCCAAAAAACCTGTAGATGTGGCACTTATGGACTTGATGATCTTAGAGGTCTTTTCTAACCTTAGTGATTCTATGTTTCTATGCTTCCAATGAATAAACAAAACCTGACACTATAATCTCTTTAAAAGCTGTGTAATGAGAATATTTCTTTGTGCCACTGGGTATTATTTAACATCGATGAAGAAGTTCAGGTCTTAAGACATATCAGATGCTCTGTTATCCAACCCAGGAAAGAACCAGCAGGAACTTGGTGGGGAGAAATTCTTGGGTTTATTCTGTGTTTTTGCTGTTTGTGAGTGCTTGCAGACATCTTGTATTAAAATAAGATTCCAGATATTTCTGTAGCTTTGGGCTAAGTTTGCCAGATTTGTCTCTTCTCTTTTGGAACCTGTATAATTTGCTGAAGTTTGCATTTCTGCATCTCGCTGTGCTTTAGAATGCAACCAAGCATTTGTATGACACAGCTAGAAAAGTGTAAATCCAGGCTTGTATGTTGTCTCCTCTTCTCTCTTCCTTTTGGCCTGGCAACACAAAGTAAGTGGAAATAGAAGCCATACTTTCTCTTTAGAAGTATGGATTCTTCACACTTAGTTTTTATACCACCCTTGAAGCCTTTTGCATGGTAGAGAGGGATAGTAGAGAAGAAGGGTGCAAGATGATGTTGGCAGTGTTCCTGTTGTCTCTCAGCTGGAGAAGACTCAAACGAGCTCCAGGAAGCTCTGAAGCTTTCTGTGGCTGGGACCAGTGTCAGACCAGCAAAAGCACAGTGGATATCTAAGAGTTTCTTTGACAGTCTTCCCCTCAGATGCAGTGCCCAGGAATTCATTACAGCTACACAAATGTGCCAAACTATCCCGATTTAAAATGGAAGTGTGCCTTACGTGGAGATGTTTGGCATGACTTGCAGTTCTTCCTTTCAAATGTTTTTATCCTGAATGGTGTTTGTCTCAGCCACACAGAACCATGCTAGAATGCAGGGGTTTATTTCTAAAAAAAAGTGGGTTTGTATCCTTGAATGACTTAATTCTCAAAAGCACCTTGTTAAAAATTCATGTCTAATTATACTTCTTTCTTGTGATGTCTGTAGGCTGACACTGTTACAAGGATGCTAATTGCCTAATCTATGGCTTCTAATTTAAAATCACTGCTGAATTTGTTTAAAACTCCATCTTTGATCAGCCTTCTGGATTTAAATTAATTTCTCTGTGCTGCGCCTCCCCCAGCCCAAAGCAAAGAAAGAACAAAGTTGAGAGAGGAACAGAAGCACCTTTGTTTTTGCCATAAATGAGATGTATCTCTTCCATATTCCTGGGTTACTACTGTGTAGTAACTCAAATTACAGTTTTCACCCCCATGGCAGTAATTGTCTTCATTATTCCAGTGGCAAATAAACTCATGCTTTCTTTCTTATTCTTATGGGAATCCTTCTACTTTCTTCCCTTTGTTACCACAATGGTAATTGTCTTGTTTATGACTGACATAAATGGGCCTAGAGTCAACTTGACACAAATCTGGCAAATTTCCACATATTTTAATATTTTTAAATTTTTTTTCTGCTTTTTAATTTCCTTTTTGTTTCTACAGGGCATATTTGAATATTGCACTAGTAATGAGAATACTTTATAAGTTCATTAGCTCACAGTAGGAGGCAGACTGAGAATGTGAGGCAGGTATAGCATGTGGGAAGGTGGTAATCCATAACTTCAGAGCTTTAAGAAGGCCAAAGCTTAGATCAATGGCAGCAGGAAGAAGCCTTGTGCTCAGTCATGGGGGACATCTGCCGTTAGAAAGTTTTAGTGACAGGACAGCCAATGCAGCAGTGTGCAGAAATGTATACTAGTCCAGCTATAAAGCACTAAAATTCCTTCTGTTGGTTTACCTTCCAATTAACTTTTAGAAATAATGTGTCTATGTGTATTTGTATAACAGATATTTATCTTGAATATATATTTATGTAAAATATTATATATGTCATATTTTCTATACATACAAAATTAAAGAACGGTCTTTCTTTTAGAAGCTATTTTTAAGGATTTTGGGCTACAGAGCAAAAGTAACTGAGCATTGGGAAGGACTATGCTTAGAAGGAGTTAACCAGGTGTAGAGGCAGACTGAGGGAAACCGCTGGCTTGTTTTTGTGGCTTTTTTTATCCAGTTCTGTAGAAGTGGGCTTTATTCCTGGCTTATTTACCTTGTAGTTCATTGTATATCTGTTTCTGTGAATAAGGAAAACACTGTTCTGGGGTGAATTAACAAGAAGCATAACTATAGCATGTTCTGATTTATCCTGCTGTGCTGGGCATTGTCCACTTCTGTATGCTGAGTCTCATGAAAAAAAATGGAGAGTCCATAGCAGAGCAAGAATAATAATTTAGTACCTAGAAAACACAGCCTGTGGCCAAAATGAACAAACTTGACCTATTTAAGGTGGAGAAGAGATTAATATCTGCAAACAGACAAAAGGTAGCTGCAAGGAGCAGTACAATGAGCCATTCTCCAAATTCATGGTTGGTAGAGAAATTATTAGTTTAAATTGCAGCAGAACAGCTTCACAGTGTAGAGAGAGTGGGAGAAATGGTGATGCTGAAGGACTGGCGAAGTTCTAAGCTGCTTTGGTGTGTTAGGAAATTTACATCATGGGAGATTTTGAATAGGAGTATGTTAAGAATGATACATGGATGTAATTGAGGGGCTTTGGGGAGGTGGATTAGATTATTTTTGAGGTTCATCCCAGCCACGTGATTCTGCTGTTACGCTAATTATGATCATGAAGAAGTTTCTCCTTTTTTCTCCAGCACTTACTTCTCCAAATATAATTTGAGTAGTTAAGTTTTTCTGGAACATCATGCATGATGATGTGGTGTTTGTTTAATGTGATTTTAAGAGTAACAGAAGTAAACTCTAAGGCTTGTTAACTTGTATTTCTTCTGCCATGAGTAAAATAGGTGTGTGGTGTGTGGTACACTTACTAATCTCACATGACCACAGTGAAAGGATGAAATTTTGAGCTCTTAGAATTCATATGTTTGTCCTAGTCAACTGTGAGAGCAAACCAAGGGCTCCTACAATGACTGTATCCCGTAAAAATGAGTCAAATCTCAGTTTCACTCTGAAGGTGTGTGAAGATACCAAGGGTTGCGATTGCTTGTGCTTTAGGAGTTGAAATAGCTCAATTCAGCTTCTGGTTTTGGAGGTAACCTAATCATGGCTGAGAAGTAGTGCTTAATCTTGGGTTACTACAACTGGAAAAATGATTGGGTAGAGCATACACCATGCAATATACAGCCATGATTTGGTGGACTTGTTCATGGTACCTCCTAGTAGTTTCAGATTCTCTTAGTACAGTGTAATCTTCCAATTGCTTAATTGCATTTATGTGTGAAAATCATGGGTTTGATGAATGACTGTTCATGTACAGCAACATTTCTTTAAAAAAAAAAAAAAAGTGAAAGTAATACTCTTGAAGATGCAATATGATCAAACAAACTGTAATAAATTTTATTCACAATGCTTTAGAGGTTTTAGTTTACTCAAACATTCAGTTATACACAAAGCCATGAAACGCAGCTTTTCTGATTTCCATTGCCATTAATGTGAAATTCTGTGTTGGTGAGTGCACATCACATTTGGACACTTCTTTATTTCTTGGGTTTTCCTCAATGCAAGTCATTTGGTCGTTATTGAATGTAGCGTAACAATCTAGATTTGTTGTATTTCTTCAGAAAGAAATTTTTGGAAATTTTTTAGCATCACTGTAAATCCATTTAAAAAAATAATCTTTCCCAGATATTGGGAAGCTTCTGCACAGAGGAAACCTCTGTTGACAGAGCAGAAGCTTATAGTGTGTGTGTATTTATAGATAAAAAAATATTTTTAACCCTTTGTTTTACAATTTATTTCCTCAATATCTATTTTAATAAAGCAACAAATAAAACTAATTCCTTTCTTTTAATATAAACTGCAGAAATGCCATTTCACTGTGCAGCTATTTCTTAAGCAAGGTTGGGTTTTTTTCCCTACTGCCTTGTCTCTGCTTTCAGCCCTTTTTAAGGGGCTGTCCTGGTTTGGGGTGGAACAGAGTGGTTCTTTTCACTTATTTGATATGGTTCTGGGGGTGGCCCTCACCCCAAACTGTAGCAGGGGCTCAGGAGTTGAAACCAGCTCTAAGTGACATAAACACAAGTACTTCACAGTCTATTTAGCTTGCGGTACTTTTCTGGGAAGTTGAAAGTGATGGAGAGGCCTAGCTGGACTTTGTGGATCTGATGCACTGCCTACTTTTGTCACTTTTACTATCATTTAATTCCATCAGTTCCTGCAAAGCTACATCTTTCCTGTGCCCCTGGAATGCTACAATTAACTCCAGTATTAATAGCAGGTTAAAGGACTGTCCCTTGAAAGAGCTATATTCACTGACAGAAACAAAACATATTACAGCACATTCATTGTGTCATATAGTGCAGACTGTCATGCCAGGCCTTCTATATATAATGAACTTTGTTCTAATAAAAGGAGGCTATTTGTCAGCCCTAAAATTAAAGCTGTATTTTTACATAGTGATGCAGAAACGGAAGTTCACCAAGATGCTACTGAAACTGCATGGGAACATCATGTAGAGTTGCTAAATCCATTTTCTTATTCAGCTTTTCTGATTTCAAGAGATAGTCAACAGCTGTGCCGTCTGTGTGGGGTAACTGTCTTGATCTTTACATCAGTCAGAAAGTAAAACAGGAGGAAGAACATCTACTTCCCTCAGTCGGTGAAGAGCCATTGAAATCTAAGGTTAGTTGACTCTTTCCAACTTCTGGCTAACAGCCTGGAGCTCAAAAAAGCTTTTCTGTAAACTGGCTTCCTGTACCGTTGTTGTTTTGCCAAGTAATTAAAATAGAGGATCCTAAAAACTAGGAAATTAGTCTTCCCCTGTCCATCAGGGGACCTCCCATTTGGGGTTCAGATAAGCAGTTCTCAGAGTGGAAAAGAAGCCATGAAGAAATGCAGCAATGAAAACAATATTAAGATCTATGTGGCTACAAGGTCTTTTGTTAGTTTTTGTTTCACTCTAAGCTGTTCTCCTTTAGCCTGCTTTGCCAGTCAAGCTTTTCTGAAAGAATCTTTTCCCCTCAAACCATGCTCAAGGCCAGTATTGTGAATGGTAGCTCAGTCAATGCTGAACTTCAAAACGCATGCATAGTGGCTTTTGTCAGCTGATTAAAATGACTGGATTTTCTGCCCAGACAAAGAAGCTTAAAGGAGCTTGATGCTTCACAGCAAAAGTTAAAATGAGATTATTTTTTTGTTTACTTCATCCTATAACACAGCCAAGGTCTTTCAGACTTCAGCATGAAATGGATTTGGTGGTCTCATTTTGATCTGTGTTATTCAGGTGATTAAACCTGAAAAAGACTATAACATCTTTTTTGTGTTCTTTTCTTTTCTGTTTTTGATAGTTTTTGTACATACTTCTTACCTGACTCTAAGACCTTGGATCACTGTTCTGACCAGGTTTTTGCCTCTTATTGCTTCTAGACAGTTTCTGATGCAATATGAAAGGATGTCAAATTAAGAGTGACGAAGCAATTTATAGAGTGTTTTTCCCCCTCTTATCCTCCTAAAGAAAGTAATATTTAAGAAACAAAATGAAACAACTGGATGTATTATGCTAGAAACAGCTTATCTGGACATCATGGCACCTTTTTTTTTTGGAAGATTTTGAGTTTTAACACTAATCTGAAGTTCTTAAGAGTATATATATTGTGAGCAGAAATCTATTGCCCTTGTGTCTTCAGTCTTTCTGTTCTTTTTTATTTCCTCCCTACCTTCCAAAAGGAAATATCACTAAAAGACTCTTAGCTCTCTCTTTCTCTCTCTTCCTGCCCTCAGTTCTCTGTATGTAAATATATGCAGCAATTTCTCCACAATTGCATGTGAACACTGTAGACTTTATAGGTAAATCTTTCATTTTACCCACGAGTCCTTTTTTTTTTCTTTTTTTTGCTTCTTTATTGTGATCTTTATCAATTTTCTAATTGTTTTATTCTGTTTTCATTTTCTTCTGTGTTTAAGTGTACTCAGGTGACTTCTAAACAATGTTCCTTAAGTGTTTGTCCTTTCATCTACTCTAGGTTTTCTTTGGGTTTCTTAATTTCTATTTTTACCTGTTCTCCTTCTGTCTTACACACTACTAATCTTTTTATGCAGTATTTCAAGAAATCATTTAAAAGAAGCAATGAATTTTAGGTGATCCTGTGTTTTCCTTTCTATGTCATCTTCTACTTCTTTGACATCTAGGTATCATGTCTTAGTCTAGGTAAACCTTCACAGTTGCCTTCTCTGCCTGGTGCCTGCCACTTTTATTCTGCTGTTTCTGTAAGTGGCTAACCTTTGCCATCTGAAGGCAACAAAAAGGTTTCTTTCTATCACTATAGTTTCTGTTTCCTGTTACATCTTAATTACCAATCAACTTCACTTAGCCCTTCATTTTGCTCCTATATGTTTGTTGTGTGATTTATGTTATTACTCCTTGCACTAGAACCTACCCTTTCATTTTAGTTTATTACCATTTTTAAGGTCTTTGTCTTTAAGTATGCATCTACATATGGATAAAACCTGCCAACTAAAATATTCTAAACTTT
>NW_008607479.1:113080-131487 GCF_000691845.1 Merops nubicus | reverse complement strand
TTTCCTCTTTATTTGAAGGACTGTATTAATTTCTGTTGCCTGGTGGTCAACATAATGTTGAAGCTTAACAAACTCTGACTTATTAAAAATCAGCCTGTTCTGTGCTGTAGTATTAATTGACAACTATCTACCACTTTTTATTTCTCCCATTCCAGAATAACATGAGGAATGTGTTGTATCTAGACTCTTGAATTTTCTGTTAAAATATTCAGTAGGGATAAATGAGTGTCTGACTAAATCATGTACCTTTGTTTTGTCTTCCATATAACAATCTTTAATACTTTTTTTCTGAATTATAGTAGTGTCTCTGTAGAAAGATTGACCTGTCTTCTTGGAAGGAACAGTCTTAGAAAAAAAGTGTCATATGGCCCTGCAAAGATGCTACAAAGACAAAATTCCCTAGGTTTTCTGAAAGGGTTTAGGAAATGAAAACACAAAACTTCCAGGAGATGATAAACAGATGTCATCTGGGCTTGACCTGGAATGCATCTGTTAAAATTTTTTGACTTGGTATCACAACAGTTATAAATAAACAGAGCTGGTATTTTGTGATTGCATGTAGGTAGCATGTAGACAGTTAGAGAAGTATTTCTGAGGAAAATTGATTATGAATTACTTATGAAATCTGCACAAACTCTCTGAAAATAGGCACAGAGTCTCCTTGATAAGGAAAGAATCTGTTGTCCTTAGTTCAGGGAAAAAGGGGAAAGGGCTTTGAATATCTCAGAATTTAGTTAAAGTGTTTACTTCTTGTATAAAAGTGACCTTAGACTTTGTAATAGACATGTAAAACTTTCCAGGAAATTCTTTCTTTTGTTGCATTGACAGGGAGATTCTTTTTATACAGAGATAACTGTCTTTAGCTTTGTGTTCACACCACATCAAAATCAGAGACCTTTTTTAGCTCCATTTTCCTTCCTGCATCTTGCTAGTTGGTTAGAGGGCTTTAAATGTGTGTGTGATATCAGTCATTCATCATCAGAGCTCAGTGAAACAGCTTGTCCGTATGGACATTTGAAATAAAGCCAGTCTGAGCAAGGAGATCACTTCCAAGAATTGCCAACAAATTAGATGAATTTTTAGAGTGGATATGAAGTCTGGTTAAACAAACATTTCATTTCTTTTAGCAGCTGATTGATTGATTCCAAACAAAAAAGCCATACCATCTGGTCCTTGGAAAACAAAGCAGCAGTACACATTCCTTTTTACAAGAAAAATTGCATAGGAAAATATTTATATAATTTACCAGATGCATATTTGTACACACACACAAATTTATATAAATTAGCAGTTTTATTTTTCTATGCATAAAATTATTTAATTTATTCATGTATGATACAAATAACTTTATAATAGTCATACATTTCAGACAAAATATGGGAAACAGTAGAAAAGCTTCTATCTACAATGCTTATTATTTTGTCTGAGCCATTAATCATAACACAATTTGACAAGCAATTTTACAGCTTGAAATAGAAAGCAGTGTAGAGAGGTCAAGGAAAAATTGAAACAAACCCCCCTGCTAGATCAGTTAAACTTCTTCCAGTAAATATTGTGAAATGTTAGGCCTTGCTGGAACAGAATATTAGTTATTTAGATATGTAATAGAGTAACTGAAGAGCTGTGTAGAGACAGGAATGAAAGGTAGTGAGAAATCTGTATGCTGGGTTCAGTTTTGGGCCCTTCACTGCAAGAGAAACAGTGAAGTGATGGAGTCTGTCCAAAGAAGGGCAACAAAGCTGGTGAAGAGTCTAGAGAACAAGTCTTATGAGGAGCAGCTGAGGGACCTGGGGTTGTTTAGCCTGGACCTTACCTTACCTAGACCTTACCTCTCTCTACGACTCCCTGAAAGTATCTTGTAGGAAGGTGGACGTTGGTCTCTTCTAACAAGTAACAAGTCAAAGGACAAGAGGAAATGGCCTCAAGTTGCACCATGGGATGTTTAGATTGGACATTAGGAAAAATTTCTCCACAGAAAGTGTTGTTAAGCCCTGGAACAGGCTGCTCAGGGAACTGGTCGAGGTGTATGGATGGGAGTCCCTGGAGGTATTTAAAGGATGCACAGATGTGGTGCTTGGGACATGGTTTAGTGGTGGACTGGGCAGTGCTGGGTTAATGGTTTGAACTGATGATCTTAAAGGTCTTTCCCAACCTGAATGATTCTATGATTCTATAATTTCCCAATTTTTATATTTGATGTTATTCTGAGTTGTAATAAAACCTGAAGAGTTCTTACCTGTACAGAGGGAAAACTCATAAGCTCTTCAGTATATCTCGTGAAAGTAAACTAAAGGGAAAACTATGTTGGATCAATAGATGTGTGTCCATTTATGATGTAAAACTTAAATTGATGTATAAAGAATATTCTGAACCAAAGTATTTAAAAAAATTGTTTAAAGATACTCTTGAAAAAATTTGGTTGTTCCTTCTCCCCCATCCTCCTATCCCCAAGCTGTTGGAATTATTTTCCTATTGCGGCTTTATCTCACCTGCCAAAAAATGAAGTTGTGTGCCTCAAGCTTTTAATCACTTCTGTATCTTTTGGAAAGATGCTTTGTTTTCTGTCAATGTCAGTGGCACTACTTTAATCTCAGAGGTACAGTTCTTGATATATAAATAAAGTCAATTTATTTTCATTATGGATTTCTTTCTCTCCAGCATATGAAGATCCTTATTGCTGTGTTCTATTTCTTTCCAGCTATTCATGAACTCTCTTGTGAAGCATACAAACACTTGGGCAAAACTTCAAATTACTACCTGATAGATCCAGATGGCAGTGGGGCACTGGGACCTCTGCAAGTTTACTGCAACATGACAGGTAACTGCATTGTATTTGCTGATTTTTTTTATTTATTTGTTGTTTTTTAATGTAATTGGGAGAAAGAGACTGTTCATAATTAGTATTTCTTGGGAAAAAGAAAATAATTGCTGGCAGCTTTACATGAGAGGGGTCATCAAGTCTGTAGTCACCATTCAGTATAGTCTGAACAAAGCAGTGGTTAATCCATTTCCCAGGCCTTTTGAATCACAGCTATTAATTAGCCTTAACAGACCTTTTTAGCCTCACTGGCACATCATTTAAAAAAAAAAAAAAAAAATATAAAGATAAAAGTGTATATATATGAGTATTTACTACAGCTATGGTATATCATTATATTTGTAGTTCAGTAATATCCATGGTTCATGGGGTACTATAGAAGACAGGTTTTTAGAAATGTCAGACCTTTTTTTCTGTCCAGATATTGCTAACTTTCACATACTTATCACTACAGGGAATAAAAATTAAATTACAAGAGTAACAAAACATTTGAGTTTTCTTTTTTTGCCTGTTTTATCTTTTTAACTGGTTTTATGATGTATCTTGATTAATTTTTGAGATCTTATATGTAACTGCATTATCTTATTTTGGTTTTGTTTTGTGTATTTTTCCTACTTTTAACACTAGTTTTGCATGGGTAATTTAGCATCTGGGCACTCTCATGTAAGATAAGCTGTCTTAGTCGTATACATTGTCATGCTGAGGTAGAAAAATAGAATAATGAAAAAAAAAAAAAAAAAAAAAGAAAAGGGGGCAGTTTTCTGCCCGGGGAGGACATTGTTTCTCTGGTCTGTTAATGCATGACTCTAGTCTCAGCACTTTTGCTGATATGAAATATTGGGTAGCTGATCCAACAGCCATGTCCCCTGACTTTCCCCGAACATCTGCATAACAAGCTTGAATTTCAGTCTGGAAACCTAGCATATATCTGAGTCCTCAGAATCCAGTAGCAGCAACATGAGGCAGAAGGTGCTACCGTGACTTGAAACAGTAACTCTGACTCTTTAGAGCTGACTGGCTGAAGAGCTGACTGGCTGAAGAGCTCTTCCTGGAAGCAGAAACCTGTACATGTCTGGACCTGCAGGGTGGGGTTTTATCCAACTTGGAAGGGAGAGTGGGGCAATGAAGGAGCGAAGCTCACTTGAAGGGGGATGCATGGCACATGCAGCAGATCAAGTGCTCATAGGTAGACAGCCTGGTGGAGAAAAAGAGAACACCAATAATTGATATTACCATTAAAGTCTGCATTCATATAGTAAATATGTACCTAAAAAGGAGCCTGATCTAACCTCTGGGAGTGCCATCAGACCTCCTTGGACTGGAGAGACAGGCCAGCCCATCCGTTCTGAGACACGGGCGTAAAGGCAACCTTTCAGATATGTGGATCCTGACCCATTTAGGGCTTTTGAAATCCTAACTAGCACCTTGAACTGTATCAGCAAGTAATTAGGCAGGCTCTGCAGGGAACAATGCCAAGAGTTGCTGATATATTGTAGTAATTTCTGCTATTCAGAAGAACTGCTGTGTTCAGTGCTAGCTATAGCTTATGGGTACTCTTCAAGGATAAGTTTGTAAATTAAAAATATCCTACCACAGTGGTGTCAGGCACAAAAAAGTACACCTATCCAACACTACAGTATAGTTCATGAATGTTAAATATAAATATACAACAGAAGGTCCTGGTATCTTGTCCAACACTGGGGAAAAAATGGATAAGAAAAGTAAAAGTAACCATTTAATTTTACTAATGGACATTTTTACTTGGACAGTCATTCTCAGGAAACTTAGTAAAGCATATCACCTATGTACATACTGTATAGTATCTACACATTGCAGCTGTTACAGCTTTTATTTTCTTTAATTAGTGATGATCTTAAGCATTAAGACTGTGGAGCATAAAGAGCTATGTTTTTAGGAGAAAATTCACAACACCATAAATTTTTTTCTGAATCCATATAATTATCAGTAATATATGTCCTAAAGAAAGGACAGAATAAGGTTACTTGAGGGCTTTACTTTGCTTCATCAGTGATACATTTCTGTGGAACTTTATAGCATATATTGTCCTATAACAAAAAAACACTATAGGATATTAGAATAAAAGCAGGATTCTCAAATAATTTTTTTATTGAAATTGTGCAGGTTTATGATATTACTAGCATTATATTTGAAAAGTATTATAAACTACCTGAATTGTAATTAACTTTTTTTCATGAACATGAAACTAAGTAACCTACAGATCTAGCTATACTGAATAGTATGTGAAGTATACTAAATGTAAAGAACACTTCTTCCTATGACAGAATAGTGATATTTTATTTTAATAGTGGCATCCTTAATTATATATCCCTCTTTTGCCTCAGAGTCAAATCTAAACATTCCGATTAACCCACTATGTTAAACAAACATCTCTATATTAAATTATTATTCAAGATGCTAGTAGTCATTTTAAATATTCCTTTATTTCTTCAAGGGGAACTAGCAAGTAAGAACATCTTAGAGACTAACAAGGTCATGTAAAATGTAACTTGCCAGTTTAATTCCTAGACAAAACAAGTCCACGGGGTTAGGATTATTAGCAAAGCTAGTATCCATTTTTCTAAGCCAAGGTGTCTTAACAGTTAGGTACTGCATGCAAAATGTTAGAGAGTAAGCTGCACTCTCACTTGACTATGAACCTTCAGGGGCAAGGGCAATATCCTGAAAGGCAACTGAAATTGTAAATTCATCTTTAGCCCTTGAAGGTACTGTATTGCAAATACTGTATCACAGTTGTCAAGGAGAGCAAGGAGAAGTTCAGTTTCTTCTCCCAAGTAACAAGTGATAAGAGGAAATGGCCTCAAGTTGTGCCAGAGGAAGTTAGGCTGGATATTAGGAAAAAATTCTTCACTGAAAGGTTTATCAGTCATTGGAACAGGCTGCCCAGGGAGGTAGTGGAGTCATGATCACTGGAGGTATTTAAAAAACATGTAGAAGAGGTGCTTAGGGACACAGTTTAGTGGTTGACTTGGTAGTGTCTGGTTAATGGTTGGACTCAATGATCATAAAGGTCTTTTCCAACCAAAACAATTCTATGATTGTTTCACCGTTATGACAGTGTTTTACCTACAGATTCTATAGTCAGAAAGTGTTAGGCTTCCCAAAAGTGTGGAAAAAAAGTTGTTGTTGTTGTTGTTTTGTTTTTGTTTGTTTGTTTTTGTTGTTTGTTTGTTTGTTTGTTTGTTTGTTTTTAAAAAAAGCTTAAGAGAAAGGTTATTGTGCAATATACAGCTGTCTGGGCATATTTCTGAGCATAATCTATATCTGTCTTTAGTGTGTCTTAATTCAGTAAACTGGAGAATGTCCTGGTAAGTCCTGCCCTTCACAGATGTTGCTGTGGAACTAAATATTGTTCTGGTTTCTAAGATGTCCTCACAATTCAATCGTGCAGTCAAAGTCATAAAAATACATATGTGTATGTTCTCCCCTCAGCAATTCATGGTCTCTACAAACTACTCTGTATTGCCAACGACATCCCAGAGCTCCACATTCTCCTGTTCTTATCTTTTCCAAATAAACCTTGTACTTAGAGTGCTGTGTTTTGATCGTGAAGAGGAAGAGGACCCAAGCACTTATATTTTATGTCCTCATCGTGGAATTAAAATGCTTCAGATATCACACTTCAGTAACTGTTCCTGCTGCAGTAGCACAGCCTTTCAAAATCTAGGGAATTGCAATAGATGTTCAGCAGCTTTCCAAATAGTTGTCAATTGGAAGTATGGAACTTTCAGGAAGCTTTTTTTTTTTTTAGAAAGTTGGAACTTTTCAAATTAATACACTTAAGGAAAAATATTCCTTGAAGCTATGAAGTGTCATAATGTTAAACCTGCTTTTCAGTTTAGCCCACCTTATGATCCTAGGGCAGCAGGGAACTATTCCAAAGCTCTGTCATCTTAAGGTTGAGATCTTACCCTGTTTCAAAGGCAAGTCCACAATGCAAAGACTCTATTCAAGCAGGTTTTTCCAGAGTTAGAGGATTTCTATCTCAGTGCCGAGTTTAACACCTTTCCTGTTTTCTCTTTGGTTGTCATTAGAACAGTAGCTGTAGTGGAAAGAACTGCCCTTGTGTTGTAAATTAGTAGTAAACTTTGAGTATGTTACAGCTTCACCCTACATTCTGCATCATAGTTTGTATTTCTGAATCTCTGAGCTTGACTCAGTTTCCTCTGGTGGTTTTTGGTTTCAGTTCCATTGAGAAAGCCACAAGAAATAGGTTTGCATTACTTTCCTCTTTTGTTGTTCTTGGTTTTGTTTTGTTTCTTTCCTTTTTTTCCCCTCAGCCCAAGGGGTATGGGAAAAATGTGCCAGATCAGTAACTTTATCCTGATCTTATCTTGTGCTTTTGTCCTGTGACATTTTTCAGAAAGGAGGCTGGGGAATAAGCGGAGGGTTGATGCACAGGGACCATAAAGGCTTAGTTATTATCCTAATGGCTGTATGGGACATTAGTGGGAGAGGTGGACCAGCACTTCTGTAGTTCCTTTGAGGCTTCATGCTGAGGATAGGGAAATCAGTCTTTCTGCTGTTTCTTGTGCTTCATCATTGAGACCACCGATGCAAAGCAGAAATGTTTGGTTTCATAATCTATTTTACTAGAAGATAGGTCAGTTGATTCTTTCTCTTGGTCTTGAAGTCTTTATGCCTCAGGCTTTTATCTCATTTCAGGATACAAATAGCTGCAAGGGTAATGGCTGAGTATGATTGGTTCTTACCCTGTCCCCCTTCTAGTACTGAGCTTTTGCCTAAAGCTGCACAGCTTCAGACAATAAGAATTCATTATGTGGATTCATAGCCCATCTCTTTAATGTCAAATGTGCAAGGTGGCTTCTCCACCCATTCTCTCCCTTCCACTCTTCCCCCTCTCTTCACTTTTTTAACAGAAGTGGCACATGTAATAATTACTGCAATGACTTTGTGAGTAGACATTAAACAACCATAACTGTCGTGTCCTGTGATTTTTCTGTCTTCTTTTTGTAAATAGTGGGTCACTGGAGTGCTTTTTACTATGACATATGTAGAAACATATGGCATGAATATAAATGTGCCATCCATCACTATATACTGATGAAAAGTGCCCCAGCAGCAGTAAATGTTTAATTGTATTGCACATATCCGTATAATTAGTTTTTCAGATGAGATAGTTTGCCTGAGAAATTATTTACTGAGCTTCCAAGGTACCAAAACTTTTATTTATACAGGTATATGTAATGCAAGTGGAATACAAAATTTTGAGCAATTTAATTCAATAAGTATATGAAAAGATTTTTTTTTTATGTGTAGATATTCTCATTTGATAAAACAAGGAATTAATATTTTTTAGTTGTTAACTCAAAGAGAATTGGCACACATTTAAAGTCAATAAACAAAATTTTGTCATTGGGCAATGGTAATTTTTTGCACAACAATAAAAGTAGAGGCCTTACACAGTGTAATCCCATTGCAGAAAGCTTCCAATGCAAATATTTAAAGTCTTTTACCTAAAATCCAGAAAGGAAAAATGGCTTCAGTGTTTTAAACATGATGTATGAAACCAAGTTTTTTAACAGCATCTCTTATAATTTCTCCTTCAGTTTTGGGTTTTGGTTTGTTTTATTTATTCTTTTTTTTAAAATTTTGCAAATTAAAATTACATTTGAGAAGTAAAAAGAGAAATAAATACATAAGATGGATTGGGGCTGTGGTTGCACTATATCCAAGCTTATTTCCAGAAACAACCACAGAAAAAGAAAAAAATAGAGGCGGGTATGGGGAAGGGCAAAAGCATCAATCCGTCTTAAACACTGGCTTTGGACAGTTGATTTATCAGGGTAGACTTTCTATAAAAAGAAGGGAGAAAAGATACTGAAGAAAATAGTCTTTGAAACATCAGGAGGTCATGTCTGGAGCAGAATCTCTGATGGCAGAGACTTTCTTCCTAACGTGAGTTCATGCTCCTAGCATCAGAGTAAAATAACAGACCCCTGAGAGACACAGAGAAAAACCAGACTATGTTTATCTCTTTGCCTGCTAAGCAGGCTGAAACATCCTGCATCTCAGTTTTAATTAATTGATTATTTTTAAAATCTGTGCTCATTCACAAGGCATGCCCTTTGTATTTTAGGTTTCATTGGTACATCATTTTCTTTTGCATTCAGCTTTTTTATTAATTTTAATTTTTGTCAGATTTGGCTGTCTTGTGAAAATGCTCATGGTGGTACAAGTTTGGATAGTACCTGTTCTCCCCATACTCTGGAACACAGTACAGATTGTTGGTAAGAAGGTTATGGTTGTTTTGCCAGCTCAATGTACACTTCCACTCAGCCTCAATCGGCTCACAAATTGTAATTGACAGCCTTTATCTGGACTCCTCTTGACAGCCTGAAATCTTGAATCCTCAAATAATTCAGGACGGTTTTCTGTTTGTTTGGCTTTGCCTCAGGTTAACACTTGAAAATACTGTTCAGCACTCCTGTGCTTGGCAGTTACTTGGATTTGCCTGCCTAGATGGCAAGGCATGAGCGAGTGTAAGCTGTTGATGTCTTCTGTGACAACATGTTGAATTTGCCAAATTATCAGGCTTTTAATGATGGAAGAGGGAAGGACTACAGGCTACTCAGCCCTACTGATAAAACCAAATTTGAGTGCCATGTGATTGTGTGGTCATTCTTTATTACTTTAATGTTCAGAACTGAAAAATAGACTGCCATAGAAAGAGTCTCCACAAGGAGATGAAGGTTTTAATAATCTCAGGGCTCATAATATAAAAGAGGTAAAATTTCCCAGGAAAATAGGATGTAAATCAACACCTGATGACTTCACTAAACAAAAATGCGTCTTAACAAAGTGTGCTGTTATAACTTCAGGGTTTGCAGTATATCATGTTAGGATCACATGATTCTATATCATGTTAGAGTATTTTCTCCAGTCACTCTTGCCTGTGTAGAATACTAAAAGCTAGCCCAGTGTGCAACTGCAGAGAAAATACCTAAAACAAAATAAAAAATACCTTGTGAATTCTGCCTCCAGCAGAAGTTCCTTGATTTGCTGTTTCAGCAGAGGACAAACTTTATCATTGGCAATTAAGGTAGCTTTTCAAGGCACCAGGTAATAGAAACATTTCCTGCTGTAGGACTACTTTCTTTTGTTCCTTCCTCTTCTATCTTCCTGTCCCACCTCAAATTCTGGAAAGCCATAAAAGCATACAGGAATAAATCTCATATCACCCTCTTAATGAAATTCACATACTCATAGTTGGAACATGAGCATCACAGAAGGTCCAAACATCAGACATAAGGCAACTAAATGTGCATTGACCTCAAATAATGAGAAGAAAATGGCATTTGAGAGTGACATAGCAGAAGTACTTGAAAATAAAGAAGAATCTTTGTTTTGACAAATTATTTAGTCTAGGAGGTGGAAAAAATCCTGACTTCTGCAAGCAGAAAGCATTCCTCATTTGTTGGAAAATGAGCTCTGAACAGAAATTAGAAAGCAATAAGTCTTTTTAGAACTCTTTGTGTATTGCAGGAGCCCACAAGCCTGTATTTCAAGAAATATGTCCATAATTAGGAGAGAAAAAAATGAATGGTTGGAAACAGGATGATGAAGTTTACCATCTACCTTAAACTGTGAATATTAGAAACAAATGTTTAGCTCTGGATTCACTCCCACACACATGTACCGTATTGGAGATGAGAGGAGCTTAATACCAGCTGCTTCAGGCCAATGATATGCTTCAATTATCTCTAGAAAATTGCTCCTGTAGAGAACATTATGGAAAGCCCAAAGAAAGCTTGTGGGTTTTGTAAAACTTTTATTTCTCCTTTTGGTCACTTCAGTTGAATTAAGGCTTGACAATCAATTTACCCCTGAAATGGTGAGAGAAGTTATTGTGGTTTTCCTTTAATTTTATGTTGATGGCAATATTTTTTGCAGGATTTTCCTATTGTTTAGGTGGGTACAGATGGTGGGAGTGGGGGAGTGTGTTTTTGCCTACATCCTACATTACTGTAAATGCTTCTCTATGCTTCTGTGGGTTTTAAGGAACAAGCCCAGTGATCCAGCTGTACTGCATCAAAACCTGGAAAGTGTCAGTCACAAGGTTCAGATGGGGATTTCTGGTATACAGAAAGACTTCCTCATCTGTGCCTCCCCCTTAAGGATTCCTTGTCCTTAATCAACACTTCAAAGAATGGCTTCTCAGCAAATCATAAGAGACTGCTTACATTCAGGAAAATTACAAAGGAATATTCCTGGGAGAACTACAGTTTGCAACCTACTGAGATTATCACTTGCTCCATAGCATCAGAAAGTGAAGAGTGGCTAAATAAGTTTGTTGCAGTTTAAAAGCAAATCAATTATAACATTCCACATAGTTTAGTGAGCAGAGTCCAGCCAACAGGGGCAAAAGATAAAAAGGAGTCTGTGAGACTTTGTGCTGTGAGTGGGGAACACGTACGACTGGAGAACTTCCACAGAGCAAACTTTCAGATTTGCAATGGAAACCTGCAGATCACGCAAACCAGGTCTTTTGTTTAGAGAGTCTCAGCTGCTAAGTGTAAGGATTTCCCTCTGCTCATGTACTGGAAACCAAGCCTGACTGATTTCAGACAGATAATATATGTAAGTTCGGATGCAGCTTGGCATTTCAATGCTACGTTTGGGGTCTCTGTCTGCTTTTACAGAGTGTAAGAGAGTTCATGTTTATGATCCAGAATTAAGGTGCTTTTTATGCTTCCTGATTTAGGATTTTTTTTTTCCATTTGCTAAACACAAGTTGTTTTGTTTTTCTGGGGAGGCCAAATATATTTGCTTTATCTAATATGTGCCAGGACATGTTTCCCTGAGTGGGAACTACTGAGGTAATGATCTCCCATTATCCTAGATGAGATTTAAGAGACTAACTCCACACACACTGAAGCATTTAATTGTAAGCAATTTAAGAAAATCAGTGAGAATAAATTATTTCATTCCAAAAGTTATTATTGTGGCTTTTACCAAAGCAGTACCCTAAACCTTGAGGTATTTCTCCAAAGAGACTAGCTTTTTTTCTCCACTTTAGGATGCACTTGTGCATCACTAATAGAAATCACTGTAGATTTTCTTTCACACCATCATTGTCTGACTTCAGTGGAATAAACCCGTCAGTAGTCATAAAGAAAAGATGAAATACGTTTGTCAGCAGTAATAAGACAATTTTTTTGTCGCAAAACAATCAGAGATGGCAATGTAAATTACTGCACTGAAATCTAGGACCATCACTGCTCAATTGGATTCCCTTTTTTGTAGTCATAGTCTGCAGAAAGGAATTAGTGCTCTCACAGAGACATGGATATTCCACAGAAACTGCTTAGCAGGCAGGTTGAGAAGAGTCAGGAAGGCAAAGCTGGCTTAGCTCTCCAAAGCCTGAGCATGCAGAGTTCCTTCCCTTGCACTTACTGCTCATGAATCTAGATCAAACGTGTTTCTGTCAGAAGCACTGATTCTACCTGAAGGTGATTTATGGCTAATATTGGTTTGGCAATTACCACAGAACTATGCTGAAATGGGTACTCTTACTTATGGTGAGCATCTAATGAATGAACAGCTGAACAAATTGGATGCTAACCAAATGCTGTACTGAGACAATTCAGGTGCGTGATGTCTCTGCTAGACAAAGTAGATACAAATGGGGTAGATTCACAAGTATTTCTGGTCAAGAGTTGTTATTAGCAAAAGGCCTTACTTGTGAACTGGCTTTGTGCACTGGCATACATTCACTGCTTGCTTGTCTGTCTCATTGCATAACTACTTAGAAATGGCAGATCCATGGGAATTAAAAACAAAAGACACTTAGCCTACTTAATTAGTGTTAATATTCTGAGGAGTCTTCTGACATTTATTTTAGCAGTTTTTACCACTGTATACTGAAGCTCAGAGTGGTTACTTTGCTTGTGTCTGACACTTATGCCATAATGGTCACAGATTCCTGCTACAACTGTCATGTTAATATTAAACCATGTTATTTATTGCCCAACTGTATTGCAAACCTACATTTTCAAATGGTTTTCAGGCCTCTGTGGAATCTGCAGTGGAAGACAAGTGCTGCAGATGCCACAGACCACTAACCACATTTTTTGTTAAATCAGAGACAGAAGAGTCAAATTAAAATAGCTGCAGTTTCAGCCTTCCTGCTAGGCAGAAATTACTAATCAATCCTATGGGTTAGTAGAACACTAAGTGCTAAACCTACACAATTTTTCAAGATATTAGATCCTAATATTTTCAAATCAAATAATATTTCACAAAGGTGTAGCTAGAACAAAGATATTATCTAATATCCCCTGAAGTTACTTCCTTTTCTCTCCTGTTCTTTTGTTTCCAGTGCATATGTCTGCTATTAAATTACTTGCTAACACTTTGATTCAAATGTATTTTGACCTAACATTTTAATACCGATGTCAGTATTAAGTCTCTTTGCATTCCACATTTCAATAATATTTTCTGCTTCATATGGTTTTTAAATTATTTCTTTAGATTTATGAATGAGATTGCATATGCAGAACTTGTCAGTATTCTCATACTATAAAGAAGGAAGCTACATTCCTGAAAATGGAACAGGGTACTTAATAATAACATATCTTTTTTAATTCTTCACACCACTCTTTTCAGGAGGTTGTGTAATATTCAGTTTATTGATGCAATAACTAGAAAGGCTACTTGAGCTTACTGCATTCCTTTTCCTGTTTGCCCAAGCAGAGGAGTTAGTAGGATGTGAGAGGGGAGAATGGAGGACGTTGTTCTTGAGACAATTAAGCTGGATCAGTGCAAAGTATGTTTAGGATTAAAGCATTCAAAAGCTGATGGAAGAAAGAAAGGTAAAGTTTGTTTAGTGGTAACAGTTGAGACCTGCAGTTGTCTCCTTTCTGCCTCTTCAGGAGGGCAGAAATAAAAACTGATCTGAATTTTCAGTGAAGATAGTTCAGGAAATGTTTTCTTAAGGTTCAAGTTATCATTGTGAAAGCTTTGAAAACTTTTTTTTTTCAAGATATCCTTTCAAATATATATATTTTTTAAACTGTGTGTACTTTTTTTTAGTAGTTCTGGGAAGTTCTGTTTAGGATCATAGTGAAAGAATTGTTCTGTGTTGTTTTGTAAAAGAAAAAATCAGATTTCTTTTAAATGCATATGATCCCATAATTCATTAAAATCAACGAAAAACACTTTAAGGGAATGTATATATTTGATCTTTCCAGTTGTAGAATACCAGGTTATATATAAGGCCACTCCCTAGAAGGTAGAGTCAGGTTGTCGATTCTTCAGTTATTGAACTGTAAAAAAAAATTTCCAGCCATTGCCCGTGTTCTGTTCACTGTGCTGAGAACAACCATACTGTTAATTCTTTTATGCCCTTTGTTCTTGACTTTAATGTTCCTTAATCTAAACTAAACTGCAATTGCCATCTGTTAGACCAGGCACTTAAATGATCCGAGTCCTTCATACGGCTGTACTGTGTCTCATTATTTATTGTTCCTTTCAATATATGATCATTTTTAAACTATTGTGTCTATTAACACTCATATGAGGTCATTTTCTACATTAGGGCTCAAATCTGATTTAAGCTTTTCGCCCTGGGCACTCTTTTATAGCATAACAATATTTTGTGTTGCTGCAGTCCTTTTTCTTTGAAGGCACGTGAGTTCTTTGTTGTTTCTCGAGATATTCTCAACATTTGCTTTTTACATGCAACTGTACTGAATCATTTTAAATCATCTCTGGTAACCTAGAGAAGTCATCCTCTGCTTACCACATCATGTCCCTTCAGGTTTTTAACAAGTTGTGCTGGAACAGCCATTTCATTATCACTTCTCTGATAACAGTTGATTCACTGAAAGCTTTATTTTGGTCAGTTCTTCCACTATATCTTGTAAAACATCTGATACATGTAGTATATAGGTAACAGTAAAATATTGTAAACTTATCTCTTTCAATATCACAGTAAGTTCTCAAAATAAGTAGAGTTTTCATCTTGCTGAATTGTTTTGAAAGAAACTCCATAAATACAAGAGGGACTGTACAGTTCAGGTGTCTCAGAAGATGATGTCTGTAAGTAACAAGGAAAATATCCAATCTGTGGCTGGTAATTAAATTTTAAAACATTATTATGTTGATGAAGAAACAATGGAGGAAACAGTAGAAGGAGAAAATTACTGCAGTTATGACTGAATCATGTATTGAGATTGATCTTATTCCCCACCGTTTACAGGAATTAAGAAGCTCACTGGCTTTGATTTCAACAAAATTCTGTTCATAAGAACATTCTTCATTTATTTTTTTTTTTTCTTTCTTCTGGGTATTGGATTTTTCTGATCTACACCCCATTTTCTACATTATTAAGATGGGAGCAATAGAATTCATATCACCAGAGTAACTTCACCGCAAAATTGGCATTTGGAAATCTCAGGAGAGATTGTCAAAATACTCATTAACTTCATCCAAACCTACATTTGTCATTTTATAAATTAACTGTAGTTCCTTTGAAGAATGCAACAGAATTAGTTTCAAATTACTATATATAGTTTAAAAATTGTGCTGTGATTTTTTTCTCCATCATTTGTACACATTAGATATTCTGTCTACAATATTGCTGAAAAAAATGTCTTGTTTAATCATATTGTTAATGACTTTTGTGGTACCATCCCACACAATTCAGCTGAAATTGAAATACTGACTATGTTCTTACAAGAAGATAAAGTTGGAGATCTTGTAATATGAGCTGATTACAATTGTAATTTTCATCCTCCCTAGAAGGCAGTCCACTTTTAAATGAACTGTCTTGTATAGTTTCTTGAGTGATTTGTAGTGTCGCATATTGTAGAACACATTGCAGTAATCTGATTTGAAGTGACAAATGCACCAATGATGGTAAAAATAATGATGTCTAGGAAACAGCTATCTCCAGGCTGACATGTGTGAAGAAAACACATTCCTAAATGTTGATGCAATACAGTTGTCAAATGGTGGTTAGAAATCCAATAATGCCCTCAGACACCAATTCCTAACAAATGCAGAGCAGCCAGCAGCAGATGGAGATGGATATGATTTTTATTAAACCTTGAAACGACTTCCCCTTCTTTGTCGTAGGTGTTGCCTAACATTTATTTTCACTAAACTTTCAGCTAAGTATCCTGCCCTTCCATGTTATCTGAATGCTAAATTAATTAATTAAATTTAAGCTGCTGGTTTAAAGAAGACACAGATGTGATGTATCAGCAGTGTAGTACTGGTCATCAGCACAGGCCTCTTATCTTCTCTAGTCTTCCAACAAGTTCATGCCAAGTACATGTGCCAAACAGCAAGAGACTTGGGATAAAACATGTCAACCAGCAACATTTTGGTAAAAAGTAATTAGCCTCTATTGTGTTAGTGATCAAGAAGACAGCCATCTAGAAGAAATGCCATCAGCTTGAGGGTTAGAGTTTCCAGCACATCTGTTTTGCCTATAGCTGATGGTCAGAGCACACCATGAATATCGGTGTGGACTTGCAGTCTTTCCTGTTGGACTTGTAAAAATCACAGTCATCAAGGGAATATGAATGATTTTATATGCTCAGGTCTTCTCAAAACCATCTTCTCTAGGGCTTCAACCAGGAGCCAAGGTGTGATTGAGTAAGATGGAAGTAATCGTACCAGATGACATGTATCCAGGCTGTCAGCCAGATTTTAGGTCATGAAGGTTTGTCCTTCAAAAAAGCTACTAGTCTGTTTTGTCAGAGAGAATGATTTTTTTTGAAAATAAAATTGTTTTCTGATTTTTTGAAAATATCTAATAAATTAATATCTTTAAGAATATAAGCCCATTAATGCCAAAAAAGTTAAAACTCTAATAGTGGTATCTGTAACCACAGATTAAAGTAAAAGGGGGAAAAAATATCCATCTGTGGAATACAGGCATTACATTTTATGAGTTTTATTTTCCAAACTTATTTCCAGTTAAACATCATTACCAAAGATTGCTTGATTTTCTTGTCAGAAGCAAGAGTGCTTGAGTGAGCACCAGGCAAATGAATGAGAAATGTTCAGTAGCAGGAGAAACTGATTATTTGGAAAATAATCTGTGACATAATATTAAATACTATCACCATCATCACAAAATATGTTGAATATGAAGTGGGCAAAATCATGTATGTTAATGTTTGATTCAATTATTTTAATAGCTGGTGATAAAGAAATTTTAAAGTTCATTTCAGGTGTCATTAGTGAACCATTATTAACTATTTATTTAATGTCAAACATTTCACTTTTTCGTAGCCGAAACAAACTAGAGGGTGGGCATGACAGTAAGTCAAGTCATTGCAATTGAAAGGTATTTTCAGCAACGTAAATTACATCACTAATTTCCTTTTGGGGAAACAGTCATTTGAGGTTTTTTGTTTTCTTTTTAAAAAAAAATGTAGTTCTTGTAAGATTAAGTAATCCTTAATCTTACTATACTATGTTGTTGCTGTAGAGGCAGTCCAGGCGACACATAGACTCCAAAATCAGAAGGTGAAGAAATGGTCTAAACTTTATTACAGTAAGTGTCTTTTTATAGATTCATTGGATTATTGACATTCGTGTTACAACTTTATTGGCTATTAAGTTGCTGTGGTACATTCATTGGTTCCTGAACCCAAACATTCACCAAGGCCAAGATGCAGAGTGTTTATCAGGTGTTTATCATTCCATTCTCACAGCTCAAGCTCTCAGTGTGTGGGAAAGCAAGTTTCTCACAGGCAGTAGCTGCAGCCTACTGACTACAGCTAACAGTGGAAAATAACCTCAGATCAGGCTGTCAGCATCCACAATATGTGTCTGTGGGAGAGGAAGTGCTTCACCATAGAGTAATGTATAGTCTAAATTAGGGATCCTATTTTCTTTAATTATATCAAATGTCTTAGCAGTTTAGATATAATTAGGTTGTTCTTGGATAAAACCATTATGGATTCTATTAAGAATCTGTGGTTACTGATTTTCTACATTGTGTGAAAAGAAAATTAGACTCTTTCTTCACTGGTAAAAACAAAATAATGAAAGAATCACTTGCTCATATCCATTTTCCTATACAACTGTAATCACAGAATCACAGAATGGCTTAGGTTGGAAGGGACCCTAGAGATCATCTAATCCAACCTCCCTGACATGGGCAAGGACACCTCTCAACCAGACTAGGTTGCTCAAGGCTTCATCCAGCCTGACCCCAGACACCTCCAGAGGGGGGACATCCACAACATCTCTGGGCAGTCTATTCCAGAGTCTTGCCACCCTCAGACTGAAGAACTTCTTCCTAAGATCTAGGACATCTAGCATTTAAAAAGTACTAAGAAAAAAATACATGTGAATGAAGAAGTGGTCATCTGGGAGAGGTTTGTCTTCCTGACAGTTAGCAATTAGCTGGTGTTGGTAGTGTCCTCCAGTGGGAAAGCCATTATCAGCCTAGTAAGTGCAGTCAGGAGCCCTTAGGCTTCCATGTGGATGGGAGATATCCAGTCTCTTCTGTTGAAGGTGAAAGTCACATTGTCTTAAAATATACACAGTGAGAGGGGGAGAGAGA
>NW_008607479.1:108872-113049 GCF_000691845.1 Merops nubicus | reverse complement strand
AAAGAGTGGGATAGGTGCTACGTTTTCAATGCATACATTACTTTTCTGGTTCACCTTGCTATAAAAACAGCTTATTGCAAATCTACATTGATTTCTGTTCTCCAATTAAATCTAGGAAAGTATAATGGATTCAACCCGAACATATAACATTCATCTCAAATACAGAATAAGTTTATTACAATGGGGCTAAGACCTGTTTGTGGGTCTTTTAAGTGATCTTTTAAAAAATCATTCATTCTTAGAATAAATTAAGAATGGAATACTGCAGAGTGCTCTAGCTTTCAGTATATCTGAAATTAATTGAGATCTGTGCATAGGATTAACTTTGGGCAAAAATAGAAAGCAGTTAATCCAATTAGCAATGATGCTTTATCTAATGATGATTGTATAATCTTTTCTTCAGTCAGGTCAGCAGATCAAGTAATTCTTGTCTTCTCAGTGTTATTGTGATGTCAAAAGAAAATCTTGTGCTAGCTGCACTTGCTCCTTAAACTAAGTTGCAGTTGAGAATTCCCTTGTTTTTTTATGAGCTCATGATGTGAGATTTACCATAAACATGACCTGTACATAAACATGAAGATTTCTACTATGTACATTTTTTCTCAACTACATATATTTTCCCAGAGTTCTGTGGCTCTTTATGAGCTTCAATTTCAAGCCCAAGCCCAGCACTTACATTGGCCAACTGGACTGCTCATTGGACTAGAGTATTTTGACAAGGCCCAAAGAAAACACTACACAGTGGGCTGAGGTGCAGAAGTAACATTATCAGAGTCCTGAGGAAATGGTGACAGTTCCATGCAATATTTTTTTTAAAAAATGTTTTTTTCTTCTGTCTTACGTTAGATTTCTCTTACACCTTTTTCTGTAACACTGTTTCATATTTATAATTTAAAACATACTTAGATTTCCTTGCAACATTACCTTTTAACTTCCTGTTAATGTCTGCAGTAAAGAAATATAAGAACACTATCTTTAAATTATTAACTACTACTCTCAACATGAATTCATTTTATTATAGTTCTTAATTTGAATAACAGAGGTCATAAGCACATAGAATATTTCATGTGTGATGCTACTTAACAGTATTATAATTGTTAAGTGATGCTGTTGTGGTTTGAGGCTTGGAATGGGGGTGTGACCTTACAGCACCTGGGAGGACCCCGGGTGGGGGTGAACCATTGTATTCCCTCCCCTTCCCACACACACTCTGATAAGAGGTAGGAAGTGGGTTCTAACTTCACTCCTGCCCTGCAGCTCGGAGGTGGAGGTTGTGCTTTCGCTCCGTGGGACCTTGGAACTATTTCTGAGGGTTTTGTATATTTTGTTTATTTTTTGTATTTTCCCCTAATCTTTGTATATATTTTTTTTTCTCTTACCTTCCTTTTTCATTTTCTGTTCCTTGTTAAACAATATATTTTCATTTACCTCCCTTTTTTTTTTTTTTAAAGTCTTTCTCTCTCTCTGGGGGGGTGAGAGGCGAGTACATAGTTCTGTTCCATGTGGGTCCTGCCCTGAACCCCTTTTTACATGGAACCAGAACAGATGAGTGCTCTTTATCGCTATGTTTAGCTGTACAGAAATCATACATATATATATGTATGTACATATACACAGCTCTGGCCAACAAATTGTCTCTAAACACTTGTAGTTAGAAATAGCCATATGTTATTCTTTCTTAAAATAATTACCAATCTATTAGGGGAATACTCGTACCAGTATTGTGGTGACCGCAAACGCCAGAAATGTACCTCAAGTTACAGTTAACTAGGACAGATTATTCACTTCCATGTACCTTAAATGAGATTTTTGTGTACTATTGACAGAAAATGAGGAGCAACTTTTCCTGCAGTTTATTAAGTATGACTACCACATTCTGTTCTCAGCTGTATGGAAATAATTCTGTAAATGGTGATGATACAGGTAGAAGATAAACATTATCTGTGCTACCTTTTCTGTAAGGGAAGCTGACTGCAAGCAGGTTACTCCTTCAACCTTTCTGAAGAGTGGTCTCAACTAACAAGCAGTTTCTGAGAGACTGGAATCATAAATGAGGTTTTTAACATTTTTTTTAAGCTGTAAAGGTCTAGATGATTTCCATGGGAAGTATTATCCCATCATTAAGAAATAGTTAAGACTAAAAGGGAAAAAGCAGGTTGTAATCAGCATGTAAGACATGAGGCTGAGATTCCTGCTTGGGAATTTTCTCCTTTAAGCCTTTCCACACATCTTAAAGCCAATCCCAGTAGTAGAACTGTATGAGATTCAGGAGTCTGGTCTTGGGGGAGAGGAGAGACAGGTCTTTGGTTGTCCCCATGTTACACTGTCAATGCGTTTTTCCACCAAGTCATTCCAACCCTGTCATTCCAGGCTGTCTCAGTCCACACCTCGTGGCAGGGCTTTTTAGTTAAATCAGAAAAATGTGTAAGCCAGTAAATTTTTCGTTACTATGATGAAGTGCTCTCCAGTCATTTGAGGCACTCTGTGAGCAAATTAATTGCAGCAGAAATGGGACCTAGATTTCCTTCCAGTAAATGGCCAGATATACCCTAATCAATCTACTGTAATTTTCTAGACAGCAGGAAGAGATTGAGGTGCTTGTCTGGAAATGGTCATTGGCTTCATGTACATACATTCCAAGATGCAATGAATTACTTTTATCTATTAGTAGTACTTGTACTTAAACAGAGGAGTCCTGAAGCGGTTCATAAGATATATTTGACTGACATAAAGGCAACCTAGATCCATCCTGTAGTGCATTTCTATCTTCTTTCATACAGTGTGCCACATTAAAGCCCGCAACTCCCTCATCAGAAGGGGAAATGTCAGGATGTATTAGCTAGAATCCAGCATCCAAAAGGAATGTCCTTCACGGACATGATGCCTAACACAGCTCCTTTGGTTTCCTAATGGGTAGTGTAGGAGTCTTTTCTGTCTCAGCTATCCAAGATGAGGTTCTAACTGGCCTAGTACATGCTTTACTAGCACCTTAGAGCTATTTTATGTACATTGTTTTCTGCCAGAAATCAGACATTACTGTCAGTGAACATAAAAATTATCTCAATCCTTTCTTGAAAATGAATCTGCAATGAACTTCTGTCCCAGGCTTGCAGCAAAACTGTGTTGCACTCTCTATATAACTGGCAATTAAATTTTTTTCCTCAGTAGTTGGGAGTGGGATTAAAGCAACAGGGAAATAAGAAGTCCTTAATTCCTCCATTCATCTTCTTCCTTTCTCCTGCCTCTTTTTTTTTTTTTTTTTTTTTTTTTTTTTTTGTGCAAGGGTAGCATTGTGTTTGATATAGAGTTTTGGACTAAGGATATGAATATTAAAAGAATAAACATCTTGCATCACCTACTGGATTTCATCTCATTTGGCTAGTGATGTGTACTCCCTGTGGAGGATCCGTCTGCTCTGCTTACCTTATCTCTCAGCATTTGATTAGACAGACTTGCACCATATCAGTGACAAACACATGGGCCTTATGACTCCTTGCAATCCAAAATAGCCTGACACTGTGCGTTGAAAATTACAACTGGAAAAGATGGTGGAGTATAGAGTCCTGGAGAGAAGAATAGTCATAGCATGGAAAGATAACTATACGCTGGGCCACACCCAAAACTCATTGGTGGATGTAAATCCATTTCTGTGAACTTGATGAAGTACTGAAGCACTTCTGAGTATGCCTCAGTTTATCAAAGTATTTTCATGTAGTTAAAATATTGAAGCACAATATCAGGCCACAAGTTTTGGAATGACTCAGAGATTTGCATTAAGAGCTATGAGTTTTGCATAGATGAATTGAAAACATACTGCTATGTACTACATTTTATGTTTTTTTATTGCTGCAAGGCACATCTGTCAGGTGAATTAGTATTCTCTGAAACTGCCAGATGATCTCCCTGGAGAATCTGTTCTTGTCATAAAGAGAGAAAAGTTAGCAAAATAGCATGGTTTTGTCTCTACATCTCTGGAAGGGTGTCTGTGGTCAGTGGTGTTGCTGAAATAAGAACAGCTGAACTGTCTGGGGCAAGGGCTTGACCAGGTCATCCGGGAAACACCTTTTGTGCAAGTCAACTCAAGGCACCACAATAGATTCTTACAAATTTTTTTTAAGTTTGACATTCCTATTCCAAGTTCAAGAGACATTTCTTTGACTTCACCTCAACCCCCCCC
>NW_008607479.1:20334-108841 GCF_000691845.1 Merops nubicus | reverse complement strand
CTTTTTTCTCCTCCCCCCCCCCCCCCCCCCCCCCCCCCCATAGTAGAGTTATATAAAACAGCAGAAAGAATAAATAAAAAATAACAAACAACAACTTGAAATGTGAAAAACCTATACATGATAAATATTAGTGACAAAACAAGATGCACTTCTAGGAAGCTTTTGGTAATGTGCTAAAGGGTAATCTGTAGGAAAAAGAAGAGAGTGTTTGACATTTTATTTACAGAGGAGTTTTGGCCTATTTCAGTCTTTGGCTATTTGAGATGGACAATATGACTAGTAAGTATCAGCTGAAATGGTGTTTTGTTGCAGTGGCAGCTAGTCAAGTTGAATTTAAAAGTTCTTCACACCTGAGTGATAGAATAGTATTCCTACAGAAAGACTGTATCACTAATATTGACTGAGTCTTCATTGTTTTAATTCTGAAAACTTATGTCATTTTCAGATAATATATTTTTCATTTTAGCTCTGTGGAATGTCTCTTTAAGAAAATGTAACGGTCAGTCTATAGCAGGAAAGCTTCTGTGCTTTTTCTTTATTTCCCTTTCTTAACGTCCACAATATGACTAGTAAGTATCAGCTGAAATGGTGTTTTGTTGCAGTGGCAGCTAGTCAAGTTGAATTTAAAAGTTCTTCACACCTGAGTGATAGAATAGTATTCCTACAGAAAGACTGTATCACTAATATTGACTGAGTCTTCATTGTTTTAATTCTGAAAACTTATGTCATTTTCAGATAATATTTTTTCATTTTAGCTCTGTGGAATGTCTCTCTAAGAAAACGTAACGGTCGGTCTATAGCAGGAAAGCTTCTGTGCCTTTTCTTTATTTCCCTTCTAAATTACCTTCCAACGTCCACAAATCTTCCAAAAAGAGTAATGTGATGTCTTGATTCGCTGTTCCTTAAGTCTCATCTTAAATCTCCTCTGGTAACTAATGACAGATGGCACACAGTAACACTTATGTTGGCTTGCTGTTGAGTAGTTTAAAGCAGTATCGTGCATACAGAGTCTATTGTAGGCTGGATGTTACACACTTTTTGCATGTGCCCCAGGCCATGGGAAGTGTTGGGGTTCAGCCAATGCAGCTATATTTCTTCTAACCAAAATGAGATTGTCCTTCCCCCTTTCTTTTTTCTTCTCACAACTAAACAGGAGCTTTTGTATTTCCATTGTCTCCTACTTCTTTTACTTGTTATGTTATATGTACTATAACCACCATCAATGAGGTAATATAGTGGGGCTATTGTAAAATATTCAGGCCTGATTAAGCAATAATTTTGGTTTACCCTAGGAACACAGCTTGGGTAAAAAAGTGGAAACCTTGATAAACTGCAGTGTTTTCAGTATTAATCACTAAATGATGTAATCATGTGAGAACCTGGTGTATACCTGTTGCTACAGTACTGCAAAGCAGTGTTGCTTTTCAGCTCACAGCAACGTACCATGCAGAGTGAATTTTCCCTATACAGAAACCTCAGATCTTTAATGCATCAGCCTTGTGTCCTTCTAATCAATTTTTGATCAGAGCTAATCCTTATTGGCTCTATTTCTTGCTATTTGCTTCAGTTTTTTCAAGGAAGTCTCCTCACACAGTATATTGGTTATCAAAAAACCAAAAGTAATCACGGTTTCTTCTCTTCTTCAGTTGATAGTTGCTGGAACCATGCTCTCACGTGATGACTTTTGATGTGCAATGCTCTTCTTCCCCAATACCTGCTCAAAAAATATCTTGCAGAACATTTTTATCTTTTCTTAGTGGCCAGGATTTATTTTAATTCCATTCCCCTGTCTGTCTTTTACCAATTCTTTTCTTTTTCCCAATCTTTCAGAGGATAAAGTGTGGACAACTGTGTACCATGATCTGCAAATGCAGACTTCTGTGGGAGGCAGCAGCATGGAGAAGTTATCTGTGCTGCAGCTCAACTACAGCGCAACGATGGACCAGATTTCTGCCATTACCAGCAGTGCTGAGTACTGTGAGCAGTTTATCTCCTATTCTTGCAAGATGTCCCGGCTGCTGAATACACCAGGTAGGTTGAGGACAGGATATCAGTTAAATGCACTGTTAAATAACTTTATCTGACCAGTTCAACCAGTATTGCTGTTAGACCAGTCCATTCAATGAACATACTTTGTTCTCCTTCATTAAAGTTCACAAAGGGGCAAATAATTGAACATACAGAAGAAATATTTTTTTTCAGGAAATTTTGCTTACTATTAGAATAAATTTTGTTGTACTACACATCTGTGTGGTCTTCTTTAAGATCTGTTTCTCCTTAAAACAGGAGGTTGTTGGTAAACAGGGTAACTTTAAAAGTTTAATCAATAGAGACGTTGAAAAATTGCTTTGAACTTTATCCTGTTTTTCTGGCTGTCTGTTTCTGTATGCTGCAGTCAGCAAGGGCACTTACTGAATGAGAGTTGGATTTTTCCCACTAAGATCTCTGAAAGCATTTCTTAAATATGGAGTATTTGTGAGTAATCAGATGTCTGACAGATTGTAGAGACTGGTGTGGTCAGTGATGTGGTTGTGTGAGAAACACAATATGTTATTACCTACAAGCAGAGTCATTAGAAGTTTCTTCTTGTGCTGCGTAGCTTACTGGAAGAGAACAGTCCTAGTACTGGTTGCTCTATGTGCCTCCTCAGCAAGTCTTTACCTGTAATTGATAAAGACGAAAGTATTAGTTGTTCCAGAATCAATAAAACAGTAGGTAAAATAGGAATTTCATTTTAGAAACTCTTGTAATATGCACCTAGTACTTCATCTATCCTCTAATTGTATATGATAGCATTTGATGTTAAAAAAATCTTTAATGGTACTTAATGAAGACGAGGCTATAAGTGGAAATACAGAACACTTTTTTTGTGATTGTGAAATGAGTTCATTGTGATAGGAGCAATTAAAATGCATTTCATATGAAATTAATGGGTGGTTGCATATAGTGTTATACTTTAAGCTGCTTTCCCTCATGAATTTACTTTGTTGTATTTTCTTATGGTGCTTCAGATAAGGATTCATTTGGAATGCATGGGCATCTTATCCCTATTTCCATAACCATCCCGTTAGTTAATAGATACTGTAATGCTTGTTACTCCTCTCCCTCCTCCCTGCTGTTTTTGAACTATTTCTAATGCATGGTTTGTTTCTGTTGCTATTATTTTGCTTAATTTAGCATAGCACAGAGACTCTGCAAAGTGGAAAATTATTTCTTCTTTCTTGAGTCTTGATGTATGGGATCCTGAATCATGATCAGAACTAGAAGTGTTGTGATTAGATTCTGCTGATGAATACAAGCTCCCTGCTTGCACATACTGCAGAAAAGTAGCATATTGATGTATCTTTGGGCAGATATTTAGAAGGCAAGTTTACTTGGCGATGGAGCTGCAGATAAATGTGCATAGAAAGCTCATAGTTTACACAGAGTACAGTGTTAGATTCTCCTTCTTTAAATGTATGTCTATTATTTCAAGACCGAGTTGTACTTGTTAGTATATATTCATATATATAGTGTGTATATGTACACTATATATATTTATATGTATATTAAGGTAATAAAATAATTGTATGTTGTAATTGCAGATGTTTGCCCTAGCTTCTAGATTTAAAACAACCATTAAGCAGCACATAAAGTAATAACTTACTTAAAATTTCTTTAAGGAATAACAAAACCCATATATTTGCATTTTTAAGCTTCTTATGCATGTTTGGTTTTCTTTTGCAGATACCTCTTTCCACATGTTTTCACCTTTTATATGAAAAGATAAATTCTCTTAGAAACTCTTGATAAGCCATTTTTTTTGGTGTGGAAAGTGAGTTTCTGGAGATATTGAGGTATTTCTATGTGCTGTTTTGTTTTTTTTGTTTGGTTGGTTGGGGTTTTTTTTCCCTTTAAGAGAAAGAAAAAACAAAGGCAGATCATTTTAATCTAGACAGTAACAAAACATCACCCTTCAGTGTTTGCATAACACTTGTAATGGTTTATACACATAGTGCAGCAGCAATTTGTGTGTTAGGTGGGAAGAGGCCAATACATTTCCTTTCTAAGCTTTGTGTTCTTGGCTTCAGTCGCTTCTAAGCTAAGGAACTAATTTTTCACACCTCTTGTTTCTTTTTCCTTTTTTTTTGAGGGTTGTCTTATTTGCTAAATATATTATGACAACCTATTCATCTCACAGCACAGCTCCACATACTTATGTGGCTTCTTTTACCACAAAGCTTTCTATATAAATCATTGCAGTATGGTGCCCACACAAAGAAATGAAAAAAAACCAAACAAACAAACAAACAAACAAAAAAAAAAATAAAAAAAAAATAAAAAAAAACAACCAGACATTTTTGTGTTTTTGTGTTGCTCAGGAATCAAAATCAAAAGTATTGAAACCAGTGGTAAATCTCTATAGACTTCCTGTGATTGGGAGGACATTTGAGGTGCTTTTCTAAGTTAGAACTTCTTCATTACACCTTTCAGATGTGTAAGTAACCTACTTAGAACAGACTAGTCCTTTTGCTTTACATTGCATCAAAGAGAACAAAATAAACAGAGGAGGCAGTGGAGCAACTCAAATCTTTCACCTTTTTGGCTCTTGAGGATCATGTCATTTTAGATGATTCCTTCTCAGGGAGAAATTGCTTAGTTAACGTATTTAAACAAATCAAGATCGAAGACATTTATTGATGTATTAATGGCAAGTAATTAACTAGCCATCAGTGAACAAGGTAAAGGTATATACAATTGCACTAATATATGTTCTGTTGCTAAGAATAGCTTAAATGAGTTTTTCTTATGCAACAGAAATTGCATCAAAATGCTTTATTTGAGGAAAATCTTCATATTAATAAACTTGTTTTGTTTTGAAGCGTTTTTGGCTGCAGGCACAGTGGTCAAAGAATTCTCATTGTCACACACTGACATTGAGAGTGACACATGAAAAGCAGTCTGCACAAACTTAAGTATTTTCTTTCTTCTGTTATGAGTTTTAGACTTTGAGTATTCCTCCAAGTCCATGTCGTTTGGTTTTGTTTTTTTTTTTTTCATTACTCATGAGCTTTCATCCAAGCAAAATAACATGTGCATCCTAGGGAAAAGATTAAAATTATTGCTAACAATAGAGATTGGGGGTGATTTTACAGGTCACAATGCCATTAGCTCACTTTGTCTAAGGGAAGCCAGTAGTAAGATTCTGCGGAAATTAAATCATAAATGACTTCTGAAAACATACCTGAAAACAGGACTCTCATAAGACTATAGGATAATTCAGGTTCAAAGGGACTGCAGAAGGTCATCTGGTCCAATTTTCTGCTCAAAGCTGGATGAAGAGTCCTTGTCTAGTAGTAATGACTGTTGGAAATACAATTTTCCTTTTCCTTACTGTTTTGGGTCTGGGTTTTTGTTTTTGTTTTTTTTTTTGTTTTGAACTTGCAGCTAAATTTGTTTTAAATTATATTCAGATCTAGGGGTCTGTTTCAATGCCTTAACAAAAGGCTTCATCAGAAAGGCAAAATTAATCAAGATAGGTTGGTGACCTTCTTAAGAAAGTGAAAAACCAGACACCTCACCTGAAAATAGATGGTGTATCCCTGTTATCTCACTAAACAATAAAACTATGGGAACACAGTAAATTTCTGGAGAAACCTTTTACAAGCAGGGTGCCTGCAGTGGATGGAGTTTTCTCATAGTCTTTATGTCAATTAACTACATACAGAGGAGATCTGCATTCAGTTACTGACTTTAACACAAATTTCCTCTATGACTTTAACAATTTTTTATGATGTTTTTTTTTTTTTCCTCAGTTCAGTCAACAGGAGGCTGATGCTTGTTATTGTCTGTATTGTCTATTTAGACAATATATTTTAAAAACATATTGTGAATATGCAGTTGTTAGCATGACAGAGGCTGGTCCAAGTAACTATTACTGTTAACAAATGAATGAAATTATAAGACCATGGAACATAATTGCAACTTAATAACAGTGTACATGTATATATAAATTTGGGGGAAAACAAAGGAAACACCAGACTTTTCCTTTTGTTTTGCTCTTTTACGTTTATATTTTGCATAGCCTCTTTTTTTTTTTTTTCCTTGTTTCCTTGGAAACATCCATTTTGAGAAGATAATTGTATGTTTAGTACTGAGGACATGCAGAAAGCTAGTTGTTTTGTGAGTTCTGGTTGACCATACACTTTCCAGTCAGTATAGGAGCTGATAAGACATTTCCCTCAAACAGGAACTTGGAGATATAAGAAAGTTATTTTGTGCCCACTGGTTTACAAGAGGGAGAGGCAATATGGGGTATAGAATCACCTTATTTTATAGGAAGCTTGCCTTCTTTGTTGAAAGAAACAAATTGATAGAGGACAGTGATACACTATAACAACACAGTGCAGAATGCTTAATTAATAAAATTATATATAGTCATCCACTGTTGTCAGTAAACTTCCTAATACCACCTGCCTTTGACTTCCTTGGTATGGAATCCTCCATGAGCCACTGATCTTAGCCTCTGAAATGGGGAGGGAACAGAGTGCTGGCTCTGCCATTCTTCCCTTCACCCTGGAAATGAGACCCTGAAGGGAGGAAGGCTGCTGTGTTCTCAGTATCTGTGAATCTGGCATTTCCCAGAACTGTAGGAGCTGTAACAAATAATCGGTGTTGGAACTAAAAGCATAGATACAGAGAACAGAAAAAGATCTGTTGGTGTTGTGTTCCAATTTTTATTTCTGTTCACTGTGCCTGCAGGGAGAATATGGAAAGCATAAAGCAGGGTTACTTCTTTACATGAATTATTTTTTTATGCCTGTTTGTCTTTGGAGGAAATGAGACAGAAGCTTATGAATGCAGGGATTTAACAGGTGAAATAGAAGATTTAATTTACTGTTTTGTTGTTTTAGTTACAATAAAGCAATTGTAATACCAGTAGTGAATAAGATTCATGGATAGAGTGTGATAAAAACAAAGTTACAAATTTTAATATGGTATTTTTCCTAAGTAGGCATCCAAATCACAACTTAATATATGAACTTTCACTTCACTAGACATTAACGATAATTATAGTTTCAGATATAATTCGTGCTTAATAAGAGATTTGCAGTCTGAGAGAGAAATGGGATTTCTACAGTCCAGTGATGAATGGAGGTTGCTCCAAAACTTGCTCAGGCTTCAGCATTCAGTTCTCATTTCTTTCGGAAAACATGCATGTAAGCTTTCATGTAGCTTGTCCAGCCTTAAGAATTTTATTGATTGATCCCTTCTTTTCTTTCAGTGTTATGGAAAAGATGATTTTAACTTCTAGGGACTTTTCAAGCACAGAGGTAGCAGAAGCAACATCCTTGCTCTGCCCTGATCTACATGCTTATGCCCTAGAAGTGGAAAGCAACAAGTTTTGGACATTTCTTTTTTTCCTTAGTCATTGTCAGGTTGCCATAGAATTGAGGCAGATATTAATTCATGGGTTAAATGTTTCTCATGAAATACATATCAGTTCTCCTAGGTAGGTAATAATGGTAATTATTAAGAGGTAATTTTTCCCAGTCCATTAGTAATACACTCTTCTCTCTCATCTTTGTTCCACTCTGCACCTTTACTTGTGTCTTAGCAATTCCTTTGAGGTTTCTTGATACTGTGATAACTGAGTCTCTTGGTTTCACACAATCTTCATCATTCTTTTATCTGGTAAGCTGTTTTTGCTAATTTTCCAAGTTATCTTTGCTATCATATAGGAGAAAAAGCCTAGATATTGCTTTGGTGTTTGTTAGAAATAATAGTAGCTACTAAGAGCTTTGTGATGATTAGACGTCTTCTATGGAAAGTGTAGCTGTAGTGCTGTGAGCCCTCGTTTCTTTGCTATGCCATTTTAAGAAAAAGTGGTGCATCTGAGTTTTAACTTTGAAGTTATAGCAGAATGTTCCAAACTGTTTGTTTTGTTTTTTTTTTTCTCATATTCACTCTCTCTGCAAATGAACTCTGCCTACTACATGAAAATATTCAATATCTTAATTTCCTGAAAGAAAATTAGAGGAAGGCAATAATTTCTCTGCTGTTTGTACTGAATCCTATTGTATACAAAGTGTTTTAAACTTTTTGTGTTTATTGTTTTCATGCAACCAGTCACAGACATTGCTTCTTCATGAACCCAGGTTGTTCTGGGGAAAAGTCATCTTTCTTGATGAACAGATTAGTTTATTAATTTCTCAGACAAAATGTATCTAGACGGTATATCATTGCCTGTCTTGACAAGAATATCTCTTTTACCTCTATCCTAATTGCATTCACATTACTCTACTTTTTCTTATTCAAATATGCAGTAAAAATATCCAGTGTTTCTTTTTTTTCATTCCCATTCCCATGATGAGTGTGTATCATAAACAACTGTATGAAGAATCAAGTTAAGCATATTCAGTTAAGAGACGATGGTACTTTCCAATGCATAAGACAGAGCTCCATTCCTACTGTGTTATGGAATTCTCTTGGCGTTTTCTGAGTTGCCCTGCTTTGCTCTGGTTAGGAATACAAGCGTTCAACCACTATGGAAACATTGCCTGCCCTGTTTTCATGGGTGAGATGATACTGTTTCATTTCTTGAGGCTGTGACTTTTAGTGATTATCTGAAGGTTATAGTTAAGCTTTCCTAAATTCTAACTTGAGCTTTCCCAGCTGACAGCCTGGGGCATTGAGCTGAGGTTTCTATATCAGGTTTTACATTTGGAAAGCCTTTCTGCTTCTCAGAAGCCTCTTTAAACAGTCTTTAGTTAACATTTGGAGCTTGGAAGTATTTGAACCACTTTATAAGAACTACTTTTGTTGTTAGTAATGTTATCAGATTGCAGCCCCTATAGCATACATGTTTTTCATAGTGAGTTCATCAGATAAACCTCTGGAAAACAGCAGAATGCACACGAACTTGAGAGTGGATATGCTGTGGTTACTAACATATATGTGGCTATTTGAGGCATGTACAACTGCAAATATGTATTATTCCAGGAGTATGTTTGATAAAGGTTTTTTTTACTGTATTTTTTATGCATATATGCTTGATGTTTTTTATCAAATCACTCTGTTAAAATGTTTTTCTGAATTGTCTCTGCAATGGAATGCCTGAAATAGTTTCCCTTTTTCACCTAGTAAATGATTCTGCATATATGTTTCCTGCTTTTCCACGTTTACTTTACAGTATAACCCATTCTTTCCATGAATTCCCTGCAATGTTTTCATACTCTGCCTGCATACGTGTGCTAATGTTGAAACAATGTCACTTCAACCAGCCAACATTGCCTAAGTGTGTGCAAGGAGAGAGTCCTATTAAAGGTTAAAGGGAATAAGCAAAAAGTACAACATATTGTAAAATCAGGTTCACATGTGTCATTGTCATTATAATCTGGGAGGAAGAGTGCATTGTACCCTTGAATTTGGGCCTTCATGTGCTTGTGGCATAAGCCACATGTAGCTGTAGATTTCTTTGTGGAAATCTATATACATAGAGGTATCTACACAGAAGGAAATGACTGCTGGATAATGACTGCTTCTTTTTAGAAGGAATTACTTCAGCAAGATCCTTTTCCAATGTATCATTTGGAATATTCTGTTACGTTAGATTTTCTCAATGTAAGATGAAAAAAATGAATTAATACCTGATTTTCTGTAAGGTAGGCATATTTTACTGAAAAGGCATATGGACAGTAATTTCTGTTTTCAGTTAATCTGTGTTGCCAGCAAAAATGTTTTGTGATCCTTTTCTTACAGATACACAATTAGATACATGTAACTTATAGGACAGATCTTGCTAACTCATAAATACAAGATATATTTGATATCTGTCAAGCTTTTTTTTTTTTTTTTTTTAAATGACATGTCTACAAAAACACTTGCATAAATGAATAGCTATAATGAATCTGTTGTACCAAGTTTAAAATATATCCACAAAAATATCTGTATTTTGGAACATTCTACACTATTTAATAAAATCTTTTCTCTCACCACCTTAAGAACTATTAATCTTCTTTCTGCTAACATTAGTCTGTCATGAAAGTTCTTTTTCCCTTTTTCTCTTTCCCCTTTACTCGTACCTCTTTGATGTTTTATTGCATCTCTACCTCTGATATTTGTAACATATTCTGATTTCATATACACTTTTGTAAAGTCTTAATAATATTTACAATGGAGTTACTCTTGAATGACACAGGACCAGCAGATCAAAGCTTCTTTTCTTTTTAATCATCTGTCCCCTATGGCATTGACAGTGTTTTCATAATTTCTTTGCAAAGCACTGTGTCAAATAGCAAGAATGTTTGGGAGAGATACTGAACCAATTTCTTTTCTGGAAAATCTGAAACTGCAAGCAGACTAAAGAAATAGTCAGACATGTTAGATAATATATCTGTGATGATACTGAGCACCACTATGCCAATTCTTCACCCACATATCTAAAAGTATCTTAACAAAATCTCCAAATGTTAGGGAGTTGGAAGTAGAGAGAGTTTTGTTTGGATTGAGAGTTTTGTTTTTGTTCATTTAAAGATTCCTATGCAAAGTGTGTTTGAATGTAGCAGACCTGAGGAATTGAGAGGAGTGCTGGTCACAACTTAATCATCAATGCAGATCAACATTTATTATGCTAAGCAGAGAGCAGATTTAATCTCACTGAACCAAAAAAATTCTTGATTCTTGCTCTGGTTAGTACTGCACCTTGATTTGTGGCCTGATGGCCAACTCTGTTGTTCACATTCATGTTCAAGTACAAGAAATCTGTACCACCAGCAAGACTTCATGAACACAATAAAAATAAAGGATAGTGAGTGGTAATCATGTTTATAGTATAACTGTTGTCAAGATTAATTCTTATTCAAAGTAGTGCAACTACATGAACTAATGCTTAGAGAAAGAAGAAGAGGTCTTATTGGTTTTTTTTCAATGTCATACTAACTTTGGTAATACTTTTATTATATGCCTTTTCGTCAAGAATTCACTGTCTATATTTTAAGAGTCAACACAGCAAAAAAAACCCTCCTGTCAATTCATTCTATTAAGGGATTCTTTTTTTCTCCCCAACTTTGTAATCTGTGCTCGGAGTTATAACTGGCGAATGACAGTAGGATAGCTCCTCTTTGTCAGTGACTGGAAAATATGTTTTCCAGTGTTTTCTTGCTGACAAAATCTTGAATTAATAAGTTGAGCATAATCAAAACAAGTTTTAAAATAATTTTTCTCCTACTTTAGGAATTTCTTTGAGATTTCTCTCAGATTAGTTGCAGTGTAACACTAATGGAAGCAACATGAACCTTAATGAAGCCCCATCTCCTGTATTAAGGCTGATTATTAATGACAGTTCACTGGAGTAGTGCGGTGAGCATCTTTTTAGCTGCTCTTTTGTTCCTAATGTCTCTGTATTTTATCAGTAAAAATAGTGGCATTTTCAAGTTGTCATTTTTCATCTTCCTAAGTCTCCCCACTCTCCTACTTATGCATTTTAAGGTATGCTTTGATTCATAAAATATTTTGGTTTCAGTCAAAATGAATACTTTTGAGACACCAGGCACATGGCACTTGTTTTGATCTGCTTGGGAACTAAGGGAGAGTAACATCGAGGATTCAGCTCAGGGCAGGAACATTTGCATTGCTCCTCAGAGATTTGGTCTTCAAACATAGCCAAGCCATGGCATGTAACCAAACCACCCAGTTCCCTGCAAGTGTGGATATCCTTCCAAGGCAGGTGGATAGACATGGATAGGCAGGGAAGTGTACTAATTATGATAGATTTGCTAACAGGAATTAGGGAAGAGACAGAGTGTCCCTCCAGAAAATGCCCTTCTTTTGCAGTTAGGGCTCCTGGGACTTGTGTGCACCAGGATCGGGACTGGGGGGGGACACTGAGAGCCCTTAGCTCCATTCAGCACTGCTGAAGAGTGGTACAGGCCCTCTCTAAAGCCACAGATATGTCCTTGCATTGTGCAACAGGAGTAACAGGGAGAAAATGACAATACATGGTTGAGTGCATCCTCACTTTCATAAGCAAGTGGCTTCGAATGGAAACAAAGGCATAATTCTTGTAGGAAGAATAGACTTCACTTTGCAGAAGCACAAATTTGAATGTTTGCAAGTCACAGAACATCTTAGGAGTGGATTCCTGGTGTAATAATTTATCCAAGACAGTGAGCAATAGCTTGCTGAGGTCTGTATCAAAGGGCAAAATCTGTAATTAGTGAGAAATAAGATTCTTGAATGAAGTTGAAGCAGGGTTAGAGCAAACAACCTTTTCTGTCTCTCTCTGTTTTTTAAATAATCTACTTAAAGGGATTATTTATTATCTAATGAGAAATTTAAGAAATAGTAATGACCGCGGTTACTGTTGTTCTGGAAAAAAAGTAGAGCTCTCTTCTTTTGTGCATTTTCTTCTACAAAAATTTTGTGACAGAAGTCTGAAAAAATGTATCAAACTTGGTATCACCTGCAATTGCCAGAGGTGTTCCCAAAACTCTACGTGTCTGTGCACAAGGCTGCAATGACAGGCCACACTTTTATTTTATAATAAAATTTGCACAGGAACTTCCCCTCACCCCTCCTGTATTACTGAATAAATTTGGCATTTCTGTAGTTTTACTATGTTTCAATTAAAATGCAATATTATTACTCTATAATAAAAAGCCTAACCTACAAAAAACTGCTATCAAATTAAAATATAGATTACAATCCCTGGATTATCAACACCACAAATACTTTTTTGTTTCTGATGATTGAGTTTTACTGGGATATATATATTTACACAAACAGGCCATCTTAACATTTAAGGGAAATGCTTCAACTGTTGTCTTGGGTGATATTCTTTCTATAAATAAACAATCTATTGAATTTATTTGTTTATTTTCCCTCATTCTTTACTACTATGTTTTACTCTTATGTTTTACTATCATTAGGATTTTCAAATAGATCACAATATTTCTTTTTAATATATAATTTCATAGTAAAACTTGTTCTAAGAGTTATCTCTTCCCTCAAATAGGCATTTCATGAGATCAGAAGGATCAAAAATATTTGCAGTAGAGCATTTTATATTTTCCACAGTAGTTGAGTATTTGAATAGTAACTTTGTAAAGGAAAAGAATGGAATGGAAAAATATACTTCTTAGTGTATACTTTCAATACCAAAGAAAACAATTTTTTTCAATTTAATTAATTTTTAGAGTTTTAATTTTTCTACCTTTTCCCCTTTCATTTTAAGTCCATTTTTTCATGATTTTGGCTACTTCTTTTGTTCTCTCTTGCTCTTTAACTGGATAGTTATTAGTATATGTGAAAGGCTTATTGCTTCCACTGACCATTTTTTCAAGCTATGAACATTTGTTTTGGGATGCTGCTCCTCTCTGTTTCCATCACTCTTTTTCAAATGATTTTCAGATTCTTTGGAAGAAGATGGGCAAGGGTTTAAAGGATATTGGGGACAATGAGAGAGGAACAGTTTAGCAGATGGAGATTAAAAAAATGAAATATCAGCAGGTGCTATGGAGAGATTGTGGAATTTGAAAGCTGCTTGGGAAGATGGTAACAGTGCAATTTTTAAGAGATGATGGAGAATCCAAATCGCTCTGTGTATGTGGTAGCTGAAAAGTTTATGGCAGCCAACAAAAATATACTGAAGGGATCATGTTGAGCTTAATTAATTACTTTGTTCTCAAATTGGAGTTGGTTTAACTGAAACAAATGTGCTAATATTAGTTAGATTTGAGGAAACTTAAGACTGTAAGAATCTAGAAAGTATGGAGGTGGTGCAGAATAATAAAAATGTTTTAATATTTTTATGCAGTTGGAAAAATTAGACAGTACTTCGGAGTTCTGAATAAAGTCACATCTAATGTAACTTGTTTGAAACCAGTAGAATAGTGAAAAGTAAATTTCCAACATTAGCTATTTTCAGATTTTGATTAATTCTAATGGAATTTGCTATGTTTTAAAAATGAAGCCATTTTAAAATGCTATGCAAGTTGCAGGTAAAAAAAAAAAAAAAGATGGCTTTCAGTGTCTGGACATAGATTCTGCTTTGGGATGCACTAAAAAATCTCTTCCTGTGCCATTGGAGGTCAGTACTCTATACTCTCTGACATGAAATTATCCAAATAACATAGTTAAAAAGCAAGCACAGTCCAAGAAATTACTTCCCTAGAGCTTTCCTAGGGGATTCAACCAAGAACAACTGATCAATTTAGGTATTAACTCTAATTTAAATGCACATACCAATTTAATTCAAAGTCTGTGACTGAAGAAGATAAAAATTGGGAGATCTGTAGTACAGTTTGTTTTATTAATTATAAACTAGCATGTAAAGGAAATTTTGAAAACATTGGAATGCTGAGTTCCTCATTCAAGTCTGACCACTTCAGGTCTTATGCAAAACAGCAGTGCCTGAAAAGTATTTTTACTGCATGGTTAGTCAACTGTCAAGATAAAGTAAATTGATAGTCTCAGTCTACTTCCTACAGGGCATGTTCTGGGCATGATATAAACACCATCATTGCTGGTATATTCCACAGTTGCCATAGCTAAGGCTACCAACTGGCCAACCTGCTACTCTCCTAAAACAACAGCTGATATAGGGTTGTGTGAACAATTAATTCTGGCTGAATATTGGAGAGAAAAAAAATGAAGAAAGATAGAACAAGTGTTAAAAAATATCTGCTTTTGAAAGGTCAACTTCTTCAGGTCAGATTATGGTATGTTCACATTTTACAGCTAATCAATATAAATTAATAACTGAATTATTGTTTTACATTTTGTAAATAATAAATTACTTTTTTTTTCCCCCCCTCAGTTGTTTTTGACCTAAACAGTGTGCTGAGTTTGACAATGAACAGTTCCTTCAGCTAAACTTCAAATTTTCAGAAGGCAAAGACATTTTTACACCAAAATCAATTTGGTCCAAGTTGCTGCAGTGGTCAGACTTATGCTGAGTTAGCACATTTACATAGTTGCTACTTGAAGTGCTGAGGTTAAAGCCCCAGCCCTGAATGAGGATTGGCACATGGATGATGTACACAACCAGGCAAGAAAAACCCTCCTGATTGGTTTTCACCCGGGGTCTGGCCAGCCTTGGGTGGGAACTGATGAGGAGATCACCACCGGGTGCCCCCCCCTTCCACATTAACTTGGAGGTGTGGAAGAAGCCACCTCTATAAGAGCTGGCTCTAGTGGCTGGGGGTTTGGGAGGCTTGTTTATACAGTGCATGTGCTGTGTGAGGATTCTGGCTGTTGGAAGGGCTCCTTGACTCTTCACAACAAGTGGAGTTCCCAGGAAAACAGGGCCAGAACATGAAGATGTCTGTGAGTCCCTCCTGTATAACTGGGCTCATGTTCTGGCCGCTACCATTGTTTGTGGATTGGCTCCCTTCTTCATGCCCACAGTGGTGGGTGAGTTCATTGACTTGTCCTGCCCTCTGGTTGTCCAGCACTTTGAGTTTCTGGTGTGTGATGTGGCAGCAAAGGGAGGAGTTTGTCTGCTGGTCTGCCTGTTAATATCATTCTACACTGGGCAAGTGGTTGGCAGAAGACTACTTGATTTGCATTTACCCATGAGTAAGATGGACAACATTTATCAGAATCAAAGAATTATTATTGGCATTTTTTTAATTAATTACCAAGTGAAATGGATACAGTTATCATTAATGTTATAATTTCATGCAGAATATGTCTATATGTAGGACATATTGCATTATACCACATTTCAGAAGAAAACGGTTTCCTGTAGCGAACAAGCACAGCTGTCCTTATCTTGTGGTCCACCAGAAGTGTTGCTGTCATTTGATAATGTTATGCTTTTTACACTAAGTAAGGAAGTACAGATCTTATTTGCCAATTAATTAATTTTATTTTTGTCAACTTTAATGGGAGCTTGATTGAATTTTAAGGACCAGGAACTAAATTTTGCTCTCATCTTATTTTTCAGCTTTGGAGATGGAAGTGGTTTCATGTCTTAATATATGCAATGACAGGGATCAGAGGAAACCTATTAATTTACTGTCTCTGATGTTTGGTGGAATATCAACAGTATATCTCTGTCAACAGGAATTAATATTTTCCAATCTGATCAGTGCAATATTAAGTGTATGATAGTGAAAATTATTCTTTCACATATACTGGTATTTCTGTATTTGTGTTACAGTCTTCCCTTCCAATTTATTTTACAAGAATGTTCTGGTTAGTTGTTTGATGCTGGTCCGGAGGCATAGTTCAGCATGCTCTAACTTCAAAATGTTTCTTAAATAGCATTAAGTATGGAGATTTATATCAGAAATGACCCTACACATGGCTAATCCCTCCATCCTGTCAGCTGTAAATAAGAACTCATTTTAGAAAGGTTGCAGTTTATTTGGTATGATGCTTTTTATATGGGTTCATGCGAATGGTTGATTGCTGCTGAAGGGTGCATTAACATAGAACACATCCTCAGGTAATTTATGGGAAAAGGACAAGATATGTATTACTAAGTGAAGCAATGAGCACTCACTCAGATCAGTACATTTTTTCTGAATGGTGTTCATCATTGCTTCAGAGAAGAAAAAAGCATACTGTACAAAAAAAGATCGTGATATACAGGATAGTGCTCATATGATGCAGTACAAAATTGTATAAGATACCTCTCCATAAACACTATGACTTTGGGGAAGTTGTTTTTTAAGATGCATTCATAAAAATGAGTTAAGGAATTGAAATCAAGTATAAATGAATGATGGGAAAAATAAACATTAATGGAATCATAGAGTAACAGAAGGGTTGGAGGGAATCTCTGGAATTCATCTTGTCCAACACCCCTGCTTAAGTAGGGTCACATAAAGCTTCTTGCCCAGGACTATTTCCAGACAACTTCCTGGAACTCTCCAAGGTGGGAGACTCACCTCCTCCCTGGGTAACCTGTGCCAGTGCTTGGTCACCTTCACTGTAAAACAATGTTTTCTGATGTTCAGAGGGAAGCTCCTGCATTGCAGTTTGTGCCTGTTGCCTCTGGTCCTGTCACAGGGCACTGTTGAAAAGTCCCCATCTCGCTCCTCTTTAAGCCCTCCCTTCAGGTATTTATACACACTGAAATGTATACCTGAAATGAACAACGGCATATTGCATACCATATAATGTCATGCACAAAAATTTGGGGTACAGCAAAAAAGAGTGGCCTTTGGGTTCCAAGTTAGCATTTGCTCAGAGAGTAACGTGTCATCGATCTGCTTGAAGTGGGATCATTACTTTCTTTGCATTTGCAATGGTTTTGCTTTTTATTTTCTTTCCTTCAGTTACTAAGCTGACCTTTATCTCAGCCCATGTGATTTTTCACTCTTGCTCTTCCTATTCTCCCACCTAGTCCATCACAGGGGAGTGAGTTAAAAGCTACGTGAGTGCTTAGGGGCTCGTCAGGTCAACCCAACAGACTTTGAGACTAAGAATTTGAAATCAATGCATAACTCCTGTTAAAAGGTGCAAAATGATTGTATATTTCAATACAAATAAAGTGCTGAGGTTTCTCAAACAGCAATGAATTGAGGAGGAACAATCCCTAGTTTTCACTTGCCGAGAAAGCATTTGCCAGTAGCAGCCTTACTTGCCTGACTGTATTACTCAGGCACATACTGAATAACAGGAGATGAAGAATGTATGTGGTGTAGCAGCCACAATTGGAGCAGAGCATTAGTCAGGAAATCGTTGGAAATGATGAGTCAACCCTATAACCTTACAAACCAAATCATATTCTCAATTAATTTGCATATTTAATAACTTGCTAATGCCATCATTAGGAATTTTGAAAAAAAAAATCTCTTCAGATGAACCATCCACTTTAATTAAAGCCATGAAGTAGAATTTCAGTTCTTCTGTGGTGATAATTAGAGGTTGCATTTTCCTTTTCCATATGGACAATTTGGTAAGTAAAACTATCTTAAAACATTTGCAAATTAAATTTTCAAAAGTATTTGTTTTTCCATGTTGCAAGAACATAGAAGACTACGCCAAAGGCCTTCTGGTTTAGGATAGGTTTATTTTCATCTGTCTCAAGGATTAAGATAGTTTGCTGCTTCTGTTTGAGTCTAGTCCTAAAAATTGATTTGGATGATTATACTATGGACCCATTTTAGCTACACAGTTTTTCAGTGTTCCTGGTTTTACTAATGAGCTCTGATACTGCAAAGACTAAGCCAGGAGGAAGTGATAATTGCAGTCTGATGCATGATTTCAGTGTGTGGAATTCAGGCAGAGAGTGGCTGGTATCATGTGGTAGCAACAGAAGAGAGCAGACCTCCCCTCTCAGGTCTGCTCAGCCCTCGGTCACTACTGGGACATTTGCAGAACTGGCCATGTGGAGGAGATGAGGCATACAGTGAGGACTTGGACAGACTTCAAGTACTGTGCAAAAGATGCTTCCTCACCTCCTAGCTCTTTGGCTTCTAGTGTGTCGTTACACAAACATTCAGCTGAAGCAATGTGTCAGTGTGTTGGCTAAATTTGCATATGTATGTAAATAAATAAACTATTCTGCATCGATAGGCATCAGATGCTCCAAGAGGAATTAGATGAGGGCTCTGGGGAGGTTGCTGCCAATCTTGAGGAAAATATTTTTCTCATGTTTGCATGAGTTCAAAAATTCACTGAATGTTATGTTTGTTCTCAGATAAGTGTTTTTGCAACTTTTCCATTTAGATTTATTATGGTAATGTTGTACTTCTTTATATTCTTTTCTTTCTAAATAAGTTATATTGAAAACCATCTTATCTAATTACTCTGGTCATGAGAATAGAAACTAAGGGGCAAAATTTCTGTGAAAAACCCCAATTTCAATTTTAAATTGCTTCACTCCTTGTTTTCTTTGAGAAGACTGAGTCAACATATTGACTGTGAAAGGAGTATCCTTATTTCTTTATGTAATACCTTTCATTGATTTCTCTCAGAAGGCTCTCAGCTTATGGTAGTACAGTATGCTATTTTTTTGAGGTTGAAAACGCAAGGTATCAGAGTTATTCAAAGTAGCCTTGATTAATCCTTTGTACAAATAGATGTTCTTACAACACCATTTGCTGTTGTTGCCCTAGAAATACTTCATTAAAACTAAGACCTGTACAGATCTTCTAGTGAATGAATTAGGAGCTGTTTAATGTATGAGCTAATGACTTACATAGCTTTGGTTATTTTTTGGGACATTCTCAAGGATAATTTTTTTTAAAAAACCAAAGTATTCTAATTTGCAAGCCAGTAGTACTGGGATTTAAGCTGAAAGGGAGATTGGGAATGTGATGAAAGAGCATTCTTCAAATAAAATGTTAAAATGTTATAAAATAATTGGAATTATAGATACGGGAAAAAAATCTGGTGGTTTTATCAGCTCTATTCTCAGAGCACAGCCTGGCAAATAAAAGAGATGGCCCAACAGTAGTGTCTTTATTATTGTGTTTTGTTCATATTTAAATGATCCATCCCTACTGGAAAACTATTCTAATTAGTATTGTAATTATATTCTGCCTTAATTTTTGTTGACTTAATCTGTCCTTTTTCTTTTCCTTGTGTTTTTCACCCCACCAATTAATTTTTCTGATCCCTAAAGTATCCCTTAACAGCTCAGAAATGGTTATACCCTCACATATTTACCCTGAGGAGAGGCAGAAAGGAAAGAGCAAGTACTCACAGCTGTTTCAACCAGAGGAGACTCTGCTGTCTCAGTGCAGAAGTAAATATAGTAGTGAGTAAATGAACATGTGGAACTCCTATGGAACTGCCTCTCCAACATATAACGTTAGTGTATTTTCCACTCAGTATGTTGAACTAATTAGTGTTATATAATTTTAACTTTTCAATTGTATTTTCAGTGCAGTGCAAGGAGTGCTGGGACACATACATAAAATATTATCTTGCCTTTTTGATTCATAGCCAAAGTTTACCTCATCCATGGTAGTTACACTGAAGTGAGAAGATATATTAAAAGAAAGCAGAAGGAAAATTAGAGATGACTAATGATGATGAGTAGCACTACTCCTAACTAGGGAATCCACCAATAAATTACTTCAGGTTTGCATAATTCCTTCTGTGCAGAGACTGTTTCTGCTGAGTAATATCCGTGATTGATTACTAATAGGAGACTGATTCACATGCTTGGAGGTTAAATGGTTGTTTTGTGAATGTCTGCTTAGTGAGAAAGAAAGAAACTTATAATTGTTGGATTTTTTTTATTACTGCTCTTATTGCCTGACTTCATGACTAGACTGCTTGTTTTTTCTGCTACTGTAATTGTCATTAATCCTTTATTTCTTTTGTTTCTACCACAATTTAGAACATATGCTGTTGCCTTTAATGTATTTACATAATTTTGCCTTCATGTTGCTCTTTCCTACTTAGAATTTGTAACAAACAAAACTTGGAAGTGTGTGTTTTAACATCAAAAATCCATAACATGGATTCTACCAGAATTATGGTATTCAAGTTTTTGGAACACTCACTTATTTTCATTTCATCCTATGAGTACTAAGATTGTTAGTGTTAGTTCTAGTCTTTCTAAAAAATTTTAGAGCAAAGCTAGAAACAAATGATCTGGGATAAAAATGCCATGGGAAGATCTCACAGTTTCTGGAGAACACTCAGGGCTGGCAACCACAACTGCACTTAGACAGGGCAAACGGGCAGGCAAGAAGTTCCCTGTAGATGCTGATTTTAACCAGTCTGGTCCAGGAAGCTTCTCTTGACTGTGAAAAATATGGACTAACCCTCCAGCTGATGGGAGCAGGTTGGTGGCTGTGAAGAACGTGAGTATTTTAGTAGGGAAGTTTTCCAAGAGATCTTAGGAAAAGAAAAGGTACTCTGCATAGTAAGAAATAATTCATTATTTTTTTACTGTGTAAATTGTAATTTTCTTCGAGGTTTCTATAAAATTTTGCCATCCATGTGAGAAATTTTTGTAGTTTATGCATGTTATATAAATTAATAAGCAATATACTAGTTAGGAACACAAATTTCTCTCCACAGGGTAAATTGTTAGTGCTGCCTTTCTCATACATCTGTGGTGGAAGCTAGTCCCATATAGAATCTTGCTGCTTTTAAAATACTTTTTTTAACTTTGCAGACAAATCTAAAGAAAAAAATAGCATAGACTATCTGAAACGTTTCCTCTTTCAAGTTTTTCTTTACAATATATAATTTAGATGTAGAATGGTACTCTTCAGTTTGTATTACTGTAATAAGAAACTCCATATCATAAAAGAAATGGAAGAGATTGATTGACAAAAGGAGGGTAGTTCTAGAGTCCTCTTTTCATTTAATAGCATAGCAATAGAAGCATCCACCAAAGGTACAGAGTCCATAGTGTCCCTCAAGGAAGCCAAGGTTTATGCTTTACTGTTAAAGAGGTGTTGTAGAGATTTTTTTATTAATGTTTGATGTTCCATTTAACATTAAATATGTAAATGTCCATAGGGGCAGAGTTCTGTCTTCCATGTAAGCCCACACTAAGCTTATAGAGATATTAACTGTGGGACATATAAAAATAAATAAAATTTACTTATTTATTTTATTTTTTATTTTATGTTTATTTTTATTAAGTAAATAAAGAAAATTAATAAAGCCTTTTCTTTTTACTAAATATACTACCACCGCAGTTTAGGAACTTTTCTGAAAAGAGAAATCTGAGTCCTCAGTTCATGTCAAGGCTGACTGAGACCTTATCAAAATCTCCTCTTCAAGATTCTCCAAAGTGTATAACATTTTGTATGAGATAATCACAGAGATGAAAAGGACTTTTGTGGCAGTTGATATGGACATCTGGAGGTGGGACAGACAGGATACAGAATCTGCTTTAATAAGCAGTATCTGGAAAATTGAATGATTGACTCATCCAAGCATATTTTGTGGTAGAAGTCTCTGCTTGCAACTGGATTTCCAGAGCAAATCAGCAGCTTGTCCAAACGGTGGTCCTTTCCTTGCATGCACTTAGATGTAGGAGTTCTTCCTTTGCACATAGCAAGGATGAGCCAGGTGGGGGGACTTGGACCCATAACCAGACAAGGACCTTAAAGCACAAACCCTTCTGTGACTTCTTGAAACTCTGGCCTCAGTTCACATCACCTATGAGCACAGTGAAATCGTGAAGCAGCTTCAGATGGCTATGTTAAGTCTTTCAGTGAGAAATGTGTTCCCTGAAAACAGCCCACATAGATCAAATTTGGTATCTATTCTGGTACCTTGACTAGCACTGAATTCTTTTGACATAATGTAAAAAAAATTGCACATTGGAGTAACTTGCTAAGGAAGAAGTTCATCTTCCATATGCATCAACTATAGAATAAAAAAATCCATCTAAATGTAATGTGGATTCTATAGAAATGGCTTTTTTTTTTTGAATACTCTTTGGTTTTTTTACTTGATTATCTTGTGACAGTGTTTTCTGTTAATGCCTCTGTGTATGCATCAACAAATGTATCAGTAGAAGTTTCTTTCTATTTATATCAGACCTACATTTCTAAAATACTATTTTAAGTTGCATTTTAGAGTTAATGTATAGGATGCTGATTACTACTTCTGGTAGAATGTCACATACTGCTATGGAGTTATTCTGAGCCCATCCAACCAGGGAAATGGACTTTGCAGAAGCTGACTGAGAGATGTAGCCTGAATGCATAAAATGGGCACCTGAAACTATAGATGACTGAAGAAAATGGCCTCAACCTTGTAGATCCATCAGTTGCACATGTACAAAATGTACTAGTGTTTATCTGCAAATAGACAAAAAATTGGGACATTCACAGCAACATGAAAAAAATATTAGCAGCATTATTTTATCTGGATTTAGTGCTCTCAATTAAATGTCAAAGGTGATCTTCTTCATCTAGCATCCTTTGTTACTTTGGCATTGATGTATGAGTAGCTGGTGTTGATGATGCTACTTTCCTACTCTTCTGTGTGGTTTCTTTAACAGAAAATAAAGAAATTCAATAGGTGTGCTCTTTATAAAAAGTGCTTCAAAATCATTGATTATATCTTCATGGGTAGTTCAATATCCATCACGCTACCTTCCAGCTGGCTAATTTTTTAAAACAAATACCCATCACTCTTTGAACTATAAAGGGGTTACAGTGGGGGTTGTTTGATAGCATAGCATTTTCATGTCAAAACACAAGCTAATTGTCAAGAATGTAGAATATATAATTACGAGTTTGGTGTTTACGAAGAATTTATGATACTTCAGCATTTAGCATGAAAGCCTGTAATAATGATGGATAGCAATGTAAGAGTGGTACAGCTGAATCTGTTCAGAAACATGAACAGTGTGGATTTCTTTTTAATTCCTGTGGTTTGTACAAATTTAAAAATCTTTTTGGAGGCTGCATGTGGTCAAAATTTCTTTGATAAATGAACTGTCACTTTGCTTTAGGCGTTTTAAAAACATTTAGCTGAGCATATTGATTAGTCATTAGGACGGTACAGCAGCAAGTATGTGGAAACAGTATTAAATTCCCAATAAAATTCAAAGCGTATCAGAGCTGTGTGAAGCAATACAGATAGCTTTAAAGTATTATAGGCTTTGGATGAGTATTGCAAGCAACATTAACTCCTTGAAGGACTAGATTATCCATTGGTAGAAAACAGTGCCTCTACATGAGGTGTGTGCCTTAGAGTTAAGTGTGGGGGAATAGACAGTGGTGGGAATGCTTCCCAGGGATATTAGGCTTAGCCTATCACCACACACCGTTGAGGTTCTTCATCTTGAGCTACCTAGAGTTTTGAAAGGAAGCCAAAATAACACTCAAGTTTTGCTCAGTTGTTTAGACAGTGAAGACAGTACTTAATCAGTTTTCATTCATCTCTGCCCTTAAAAGCAAAGATCTAAAGCCGTGTGGAGGTAGTTCTCTGGATGTTTCACCCTTCCACGCTCAATGCATAGGTCAAGTCACAAACAGATCTTTAATGACCTTTATGAAATTAAAGGTATTATCCAAACTAATCTCCAGTTGATAATCTACAATATATGAAGAGCAGTAATTTCTATTTTCTATAGATTTTTTTTCTTTTATGTGCCCAAAAGTACAGAATTCACCAAAACCAGGCACTTTTAGGCACTTTTAGATGTAGAGAAGGGAAACAAAAAAAACAGGCCTCATCTAAGTAGAACACTTTAATGTATTACTAATGTGACTAGACCTAGTCTGATAAAGTTTGTAATAGTAATAAATAAAACATTACTGTTAACTATGTCTAATTTTTTTTGTCCCTAGCCATTAAGAAGTAACCTCCCAACACCTTAATGTTGGGTAAATCAAAGAATAAAATTAGATATCAAGTCCATAGGAGAAATCAAAGTGCAGAGAGGAGAAGAAAACAGTTTTGATTACTTATGCTTGTTGATGAATAGAAACACCTCTTTAAAGTAGTTTTCTACTAGTGCTGAAGTCAACCACATTTGCATACTACTCAGGAATCTTTATATTGTTTAGTTTCTCCTTTGAGAGGATATTTTTCTTGGTGGCTGAAACACAACTACAATTTAATTAAAATCATAATTTCATTTGCAATCTGTTTTCATAATTTCTCTGTGAAAATTGTTTAAACCTTTCATCTAAGAGAAGGTATGGTTCCTCTGCTAGAATGACCTTCCTTTTTCTGTCAAAGGATGGTTTATATCCTGTCTAGGGACCTTGAGTCTGTAATGACTGTAGAATAAATGCAGGAATTGGATGACTGGGATTTCTGCTTTCAACCCAGCAACTCATTCATGGTATGTTATCGGGTACCCATCATGGTTCTCTACTTCTTTTTCTCTATTTACAAGACTGGGAATGATGAGGCTGTACTCTTTAGAAATATATTTTAGTATCTGTTACAAAAAAAGCCATACAAGTGCTAATTAATAATTTCATCAACATAATTCCAGTGTGCTTTCTATTATTGCTTTTGTACTTTTGTTATTGTACTTGCCTTCATTACAGATCAAGAAAGAAATTTCTAACTGACTGAGACTGGATTCTGTCTATCGTTTCTTTCTCATGGGAGTCTTTCTTTGCTTCTGTTTTATTAGATATGCCACATTTCTGTCCAACAGCCAGGTCACAGGAAGTGCTGTGCAGTACCTGGGGGCATCCTACCATGAATTCATGCCTTATCTCATCTCCATGCTATCATACGCTTTCAAAGTTCAGGGCAGTCCTTCCTTGCAGCCCCTTTGCTCTTCCTTATCAGGGAAACATCATATGAAATGCACCTTCCTATGCTCATAGTTCCTAAAATGAGAGAGCAGACTGATAACAGAGACAATTTGTAAATCCATCTGGACTTTTTGTGATTTTTCATAGAATCATAGAATTAGGTCATTATTAAGATCATTGAGTCCAACTGATGTAATATGCTTAAAATCATCACATCCAACCAATTCTAAAGATTTCACAAGTTATCACAAAGGTTTTGTTCTCCCTGGTACCCTGTATACCTAGCACAGGTACACAGGAATTTTATTGCATAGAATTGAACCACATGCAATTCCTGAAGTTACGTTCCTGATAGAGCAGTTTATGAAAATCCAGATATTAGAGGAAATGCAGAAAGATTTGGAAGAAAGTAATTTATCTTTTCTCCGAACTGTCAACTAGTGGTGGTATTTTCAGATGAAATGTTTTGGAAACTTACTAGATCCATGTTATTTTTCTATTGTTATTGGACTTCACCTTTTAGAAAAATTTGTGATAGAGCCTCAACCTCCGTTTGGAAGGTGTAGTGAGAGTCTAATTATTAAATCCATGATACCTTCATATAAACCAGATTAACAGCACAAGTCAGACCTTGAGCCATCTTGTGCTTCTCATGATGGACATGAGCTAATTGAAAGCATTAAAGGCACTGTCCATATCTGCATTGATATCTCCCAGAACAATTAATCTTAGAGACTTCATTACCACTCTTTGACAGCAAGTATTTCTTTCTGGGCAGAAGAGGAGCCAGTAATGTAGCAGTGGTCTTTGTGTGTATCTGCATATGATTTCAATCTCATTGAATTCTTACATTTTTTTGAATCTCTGTATTTATACATTCCATTTCACTACTTTTTTGCTTAAGATGGAGTGTCTTCAGCTTGAATAATGTCCTCCTCAGCCCTGTGAGGCTTTTCTTCTCCCAGATATGGCTATTAGTTTTGATATGCTAATGGTAGCGTGAGCTGAATCCCGTGGCAAATATTGATCATTTTTTTAATTAATGTGAGATTAATTTTTAATATTTTATATATATACAGTGCATGTGTCATAATAATTTTGGTATTTCCCAGAAAGCATATTACTATCTTGTAAAAAAACAGACTTTGAGTTCATAAAGAAGCACGTTTCTACAAAGAGACAGTGATTCAGTTGTTTAAATAGCACAAATACAAACTGCTAGTGGTTGTACTAGCTAGAGTAAAAATTACAATTGGGTACATTACCTTATAATACAGTGCAAGCATCATTTGCAGTTATGCATAAATACCCTGCTGTGATATAGAAATACATGATCATTTTTTATCACTTTCCACCGTTTTTTTCTGAAACATCTGGTGTTCTAGACCAGAGGTGCAGACTGTAGGGAACTTCGAGGTTTGACATAGCAGTTTCCATGCTGTAGAAAGTCATGTACAGTATTCCATGCAGGTAGCCAGCCATATGTAAGGGATTTGAATGTTGCTAACCTCATTGTTATAAATGTGCAGGAAAAGTATTTCTTTTGTGGGACTGGAGTCCTTCCAGAAGTGAGCAGGTGGATTGTTGGGTAGTATTCTTTTTTTTTCACCTCACTATTGTTGCAGATGTCGTAAGTAGCTCATGTTTTGATGACGATGTATATACACAAGGCTTCAGAAGCAAACAAGGGAGTTGTTTGACATTAATGTCATCTTTATGCAATATACCTTTCAGCTAAGCTGAACGGAAGGGTGAAAGATAGTCAGGAGGAGTATTTGGCTGTCTGCAGGCAGTTAAGTAGAAATGATTTCTCCTTAATTCTCATATGCGTGTTACAATTTGCATTTTAATTTTAATATTTTTGAAGTGTAAAAGCATATTTAGGGAAATGGACTAATTAGATCTCTGTAAACAGCCATATGTTGCCATTTTTATTAAATTTAAAGGGCAATTAGAGAGACAAAGATTTTATTGCTTGCAAGAAAAAGAAATAAATGCCCACCTGTAAAACTGATGCATTTTTTTCTCCTAAAATACCTTCAATTGCCATTGTTAGTTAACTAAGTTACTTTTGAAAAACAGAGAAGAAATTAGAAATTGCCCACAAAATAAAGCAATAATTTTGTCTTATGAGGTAATGAATACCACATGAATGCTGATCTGGAGCTAGGTTTTGTTCTTATAACTGAAAGTTCAAATGATTTTTGACATGAATACTCAAGGACTATAGCAAGTAGTGCTTGTTCACTTCTGTGAGCACTGGAAGCTGGCGTGCAGTGAATAGTCTCTGGGGTGGTGGTCATACCAGCTCCCTCTTGAGTTTGCACATCAAGCTGTGAATGCAGCCTATGTGCTGGTGTGTAATTAGGCGTGCAACAGTCCCTCAGGAAGGGAAAACTGCTTTCACTGAGGCAGAAGTCCTGATCTCAAACCTGACTTGCACACATTGAACTTGACCTTTTCATCCCTCTATCAAAAATGTATTTGCATGTATTTGACTGTGTTGTATGTCCAGAAGGGATTTCCTAAGCTGTTAGTGCAGGGAATATGCTCAGAGGGAGCAACTACCAATATGAAACTGAGAACCAGAGCACTTTTAACAAAATAGGAAATCAGTGCAGGTTCACACTTTAAATCTGAAGATTGTATGCAAAAGAGTAGCTGAATTTCTGGAGCTGAATGCCATACTCTCTTTTTTTCTGAAAATTAAAATGAGGTTTATCATCAGGAGACTAGCACAGATGAGTCTACAGAGGTGACTTCACCAGCTGGCTCAATGAACTTCATTCAGACCACAGAATGGTGTTGCATCTCTGTAGTAACCTTGAAATTTGCTACTGTCTTAAAAGTTCATAGAAAATAATTTCAAAATCCAGCCGCTAGTAGCTTTAACTACTTAATAAAATACTATAAAAGGCAGAAAAGTAACTCATTTGCCTGTCATTCATTATTTTATGATTCCCATTTTGAGTGAGCACACTAAAGATTTACTGTTATGATCTGATATGCCATAATGTTTTCTATTATAAGGAAAATTGAGATTTTTTTTTTAAAAAAAATCACTTTTATAGTTTTTGACTTAGAATAAAGAATAAAAAGTTTCTGGCAGGGCTTCTAATTTTTAAGGGAACCAATTTACAGCATTTTTTTAAGTCATGGAGAAGTTAGAAAAATGTGTAGAAAAAGACCATAGTAAACCATACAAAACCCGTGATTCCTCCTCTCTTTGGTGTTCACAATACTGTATTTGGCAGTTTGCTCTTATCTATATGATACCCTTTTGTAGGTGTCTATAAAACCTGTTGATTTTTTAATCATATTTACTCTCTTAATAGGAGAATTTTATATATATGAGATAGACAGAAGCAATTAGAAAAAATCTGCTACTCTGGGTATGGCTGTGGTAGAACAGATCCTTTTGACTGTTTCATATGGCCTCAGCCACCAAGAGATGTGTAATGGAGATTCCCAGGTGGTTAAATAGGAGTTAATTCCTTGCTTCGCCTTGATAGTCTAGAGCCTATGAAATCAGTTTTTAGACATGGTGTGCACTGAGTATTGCTTTATAAATCACTGGAAGGTTCTTTTAAAATGGAAATCATGCCCATAATATGTATGTCATAAGTGCATATCTACAGAGTTATATTCACTATGATTGTTAAAGACTAAACCTTCTGCACATTGGTTTTGGCATCATTTCAGAAATAAAGACTACAAACCTGCAGGAGTTTCCATCAGCTCGATGGAATGAAGCTTGCAGGACGAGATAGAGCAAATAGATCACTAACTGGATTCTTTAAGTCAGTCTCTCTGGCTAAATATAAAGCTGCAGGACCTAGGACTTCTGGGCTTGTAGGTTCATGTATGTGCTGTGGCCAAGTGCAGTGCTTTGTTGCCCCCTGCTTCAGCCAAAGGAACAGGGTAAAATGTCTGGGGGAGGTGAGTAACGCACTCTGACCAAACCCCAGGGTGCGACATCTGAGGATCAGGACATAGATCTTGCTACAGAAATGTGCACTAGCCTGTGCAGACACTTGCTCTTTGTGTGAATTTGCTGTGAGATCTTCTCTGTGATTGGCCAGGACCGCTGAGGTTTTGGAGCAGACAGAAGGGGGCTTGACTTACTGATTGTCCCTTTATTTTGTCCATGTGGATGCTCTCAAGGTTCAATTACTGTACTGGCCTAAGATGGAAGACATTCATTGCCCTTGTAGTTCCACTCCTTAAATGTGATACCCCATCCCAGTTGTCCAAAATCATTCATGTTTTTCAAGACTGGTATAGCTAAATATTTCCTTTTGTCTAGTGCAATCATTTTCTCACAGATAAATCAATTTTTCTGCAAGTTTGCTTCCCCCCAGCTACCTGTTTGACTTTTCATCAGCCCTTGGGAGACAGGTTAGGTGTAAATCTGTGGCTGACCATACTGGCTTTCGTGTTTGGCATTGTAATGCATTCATGTATGTGATCCTGATAGATTACTGTATCATGCCTCTTTCTGGTAATTACATAAGCATTTTGATATCACCAAATATCCTTGGTAATTGCCCATTCAGATGTACTCTTCTGCTAGCTTGAGACATGGAGATAGATTAGGTTGATTTAAGTAAGAGGAAAATGTCAATCTATAGAAAGTTCAGTTCATACAAATGGAGACAATTCAGAGTTTGAAATGTTCTACTGCAAAAGGTAATTCTTCCATCTGGGTATGAATCAAGGGAATTCACAAATCAGGACCTTTCACAAAATATACAAAGTTCTGAGGGAAGGAAATTTTATCAAAAAAAAAAAAAAGTCATTCCAGATACTTTCCAACTTTTTTTAACTTAGATGCAGAACCTGAAAATCCACAGGTATTCATTTCATGTTCTTTCCTTCCTAAACTAAGGATTTGGGGTTTCTTTTAATCTCACAGGGTAGGTCCACCATAGTTGATACTGAAATGAGTGCTTTAATTTTTTTTCTTTAAATTTTTCTTCTCTTTTGATCTTTTAATCTTTTAATTAGTTACTATCTAATTAATACTAACATTTTCTCAGTTTTAATAATCATTGTGTGCCAACACCATAATTCTGGAACCTTTAACTCACAGTAAGGGAGATGGGCTTGGCCTATTAGTGTAGGTTTTAATACTGAGTTACAGCAATTAATCAAGTTTAAAATGTATATTGTCACTACTACAAGAAGTTTTAATTAGAATCTTACAATAATTCGTTTGTAAGGAATCTCTGGAGGCCATCTAGTCCAGCCCACATCTAGGATTTAATTGGTCTTCAGTGCTGGAAAAGACAAACTAGTGAATGGCTAGTTATATAGCTGGCTTGATAAACAGAGCTCTGCTCTTTTCACTGTTGCATGGGGCCCCATGGATAGTGAAGCAAGAGAAGTCCTAGATCTGCTGCTTCTAAAGTGCTTGTCTGATCCTTCCTGAGCCTTAAGATAATAGGCCACGCTGCTGATTAGGCGTTTAAAATCTAGGTTTGCATTTATCCTGTGGCAAAAAATGTATCTCAGACTACCTTGCAGATAAGTGCTATGCAGTGCTCCATTTTGGGGAGAGGGTATTTGTGGATTTGAGCCAGGGGGGAGGGTTTCTTTGATCATATTTTGAGGATAAGTCTGCAGTAAGTGGCTTGCATTAGCAACAGCTTGAAATACCCATAGGAAGCATAGAAGGAATTGATATTTTTGATTACTTTTTATTTTGTTGCTGAAGTTTTCGAGCATGCAGAAAGTAACTATAATTCTATTCTTGACACTATAAGGTAGTGTGTGTGCCTGTCAACTTGCAATTCTAAATGCAATTCTAAATCTCAATTTTATTTTTTTTATAAGCATTCATAATCAACACTATTTTTCTTTCTCTCTTTTGTATTTATTGTGTTTTCAAGAGTAATGAATGAATAAGCTTTAGAGATTTACTTTGGCTCATGGAGAATGATGCAGGTGATGAAAAATCTATCCAGTTCACAAAGCAAATGCACTCAGGTCAAGAGTCCCACCTTCACTCAGCTCTTTGTTTTGTGCTAGTCTAGTCTACATATCTAACCACATAATGTTTAACTCATAAATCTTGTGAAGCCTAATGATTTCCAAGTGGTGATCCACAAGCCCCCAAGCTTTCCTCATCACTTCTGTTGACCTAGCAAACAGTGTGACTCCACCTTACATTGCAAGGAAAAGATCTTTAAGAAAACCACTGGAAACTTATGAAAATTGATTAAATTTAGTAGCCAAGTTTGATGTTTCCCCTTTCTCTGTTAGGTTTAATAACAAACTGAAATTAGGAATGGTTAACATACATATGTATGTAAGTATATTAACAAGCATATATATATTTTTTTTTCACAATTCTGATCCAGTCAAAGACTGAATTTCAGCTTTGGCTGGTTAGTATCAGTGATTTTCATTGTACATTTTAGACCACATTAATTTTTTTCATTTTCTTTCTTTTCAAAAGTTAGGAGGTGTTAGTGGGGTCCTGCAATATTTATGAGAAGACATTATAAAATGAAAAATTATCAATATAAAATTAAGTGAAAAATTTGAGTTAGTATTCAGCCTAAGCTTTGCTTCAAGATTCTTTTTATTTTTTCAAAGAAAACTGAAAAGTTTGCAAGCTCATGCAGGTCAAAAATTAAGACAAAGATAATAAGTATATGCTGAAACCAAGCTAGACATTCTCTTTGTAAGTCTGGTTAACAGAAGATTAACATACATCTTTAGAAATCAAGTTAGGCAGGTTTTATAACAGACATAATTGTCTGAAGAAGCTAGGTAGCACAGACTTTGACTTTTTTCATTTGTCTGTCTTACAGTCACTTTAATGAGCACAACATCCTTGTGTGGGATCCCTCTGGCATCTAATCAAATTAGATATGATTGCACTTTAACTGTTTAGACAATGTTATATTGCTGTTTTTTCAGTGATGGATACCTGTCAAAGGGTTTATTTATGGATTGCTACCTCCAAGCCAATACACATTGGAAGCTATTAATTTCTGACTGCTAGGTTACTTTTATATTTCATGTATGACTGCCACAATTTTTAAAACTTTTTAACTTCCTGAATAGCATTTACTTTGTCTTCCTGCATATTACAGTTTCAAAAAGGAGACAAGAAAAGCACTTAAGCAAACTAAGAGTTAGACAATGCTATTTGGATGTAATTCTCTGCCATCTAGGCAAGAGAAGGCAAATGCAGGGTAAGCAATAAAATGGACTGGAAGTTAGTCTGCACATACACTAGACAAATATAGTTAATCATATCTGCATCAAAATTTACCAGTTGTAGTCAATATGATGTTCTATGCATGGATTAACATTTGTACTCTCATATAATTTTTCAGGACAGTCAGACTTGGATCACAAATTCAGTTTGTTGTTCATACTAGTTTTTTATGTCCTTCAGACTAAAATTCAGTATTGTTTTTACCATTTACATCTCTTCTTACTGGCATTTATTTATCTGTGAATAACTGAACAAGGGACATTCAACCTTATTACATGTCAAATCTTGAAGTTTTCTATCTTTTCAGGCATTATAATGTAAACACCAAACATGTATGTATACACACGAATAGTCCTTATACAAGCACAATGTAATTAAAAGGAGAAAGGATAACTATGAGCAGAATATCTTAACTCGGAACTAGAAATCTCTCTTTTTACAGGCAGCATGAGATGAAATCTACTTAGAGCATGTCTTTCCAAAACACTGAAAAAAGGACATTCTGATTTCAAGGACAGTATCTCCTTCTCTTCTTATGTACTGTTTTGCTCTCTGTTATACTGAATTGCATTTTCTTACTTTGGCTCTGGACAAGGAGTCAGAAGTCCAAGGTTTCTGCTTCTAGTACTGTATCAACTTGAGATCATGTAAAGCTCCATGCAATATTTGTTCTAATAACTTGCAATTTTTAGCACCTCCATTCTTTTAGATATCACTTTAAAAGAACCTAATTTCCAGATTCAAAGGTGAGTGGTTTCTGAAAATACAGCTTCCTTCCCTCCCCACCACCCCTAAGACATATGTGAAAAACCTGAAATGAGACACATCCAAAGTAACATCTTGGGTTTGAAATTCTTTTTCTTGTTTTCATACCCATCAATCACAAATACCCAGTGCTATTGCAATGACTGTGGTCTGCCTCCCTAGGCATATTATGTGACTGTACATTCAGTGAACACCCATTGCACAGCAGTAAAGAATCTAGACTTTTGCCCAAAGGTACATATATATGATTCTTGCTATATGTTATGAGTAGTTTGCAAGTGGTACAGCTCAATATGTAAGTAAATTAAGTGGTTTATTAGTCTGCACTTGAGTTTAGACAGGAGGAAAAAAAATAGGAATTGTTAACGGAGAATATGGAATACAAAACAGCTTGTTTAGAAAAGCAAAATGCAACCTGCAGAATTTTTAAGTTGTGAATCATTACCCAGTGATCAGCAATGACCTGTTACTAAAGCTAAAATTAGAAAGTACACCTGCCTGATACTTAGCTAAGCAGAGCTGTTATCATTCTCTGTTCAGCTGGGATCCAGAAGAATGGAATAAAATTATTTCTCAATGTTGTTTGAAATTCCACTGTTAGGAAATATATGTTCCATTTGGTATTTTTTTTTTTTAGGACTTCTAATTAACTGGCTTTCACTATTCATTTAAATATATTGTATATTCTTATAAACATGAAATAAGAGATGTGAATATTTTTTTTAAAACCCTTTATTTCGTGTAATTAGTCTCTGTTCTGAAAGGAGAATTAACCTGTGGTGCTTTAGAACATGCCACCACTTATTTGGCTATATGTATATACATATACTTGGAAAGGCTTCAACATTTATTTTTACTCAAGCCTAACTTCACAGAGCTACACTGTCTCCTGTGGCAGATCTCCAGGGTTAAGGGAAGGCAAAATTTGCTCACGAGTATCTGCACATATTTTTATGTGTATGTAGGCACTCATAATCTGTATCCACAAGCTATTAAAAATTGTCTCATACTAAGACTGATGGTTGTTAATGAAAGGATAAAAAAAGCTGCATTTTAGAAGATTAAAATGTTGTTAATTTCTGTATGCATTTAAGATTAATAAATTGCTAATTAGGATATGAAAATGAGGGCTTTATGTATTCCATCACAAACATTCACAAGTACCTTATACATAAATCACATTCAGTTAATGTATTTTTGTTATGTAATTGGGGAACAGATTGATGAGCCAGTCCAATTAGGTCTAATTTACATGTGTATGGAATTTTGTAATATACTATTATGAACCTAATATGCAAGTAAGAAGAAACTAATTATAGCATGTATTTGCTTTACGAAGATGGAAGAAATTTGAAGTTGATCTTAAAAAATCCTGTTACTGACTTGAGTTAGAGGTAATACGGGAAGAATATAGAAAATTTTGTTTATTCTCATGAGATAATAATGTGATTCAATAGCTGTCTCTTAAAACTCTTATAGTATTGCACAGATTTTTAGATTTTGAATTCTGGGAGCTAAATCCATCAGTAACCAACAATGCCAGAAAGAAGTCTAGACTTATATAGAGGATAGCAAGTTGTCAAAAAGGGTAAAAGCAAAATGAAGTCCATTGTTTAGCTTTCACCAGTGTCAGAAGCCATGTGGCCATAGACAGGCAGACATGAAGACGGAAAAGGGAGAGAAGACAAGGGGAGAGTGGGTTCCTGTAGGCAATCCTCGTGCCTTTCAGTTCCACTGGGAATTCCAAGCTCTTTTTTTTTTTTCCATGTAGATATTCTCTTTCAAAAGGTTTGTGTTTTTTCTGAGTAACACCTGAATAAGTGTACAGCTAAAGTGTTTATAAAATTACTTTGACAAAGACACTATATGTGAAGGGGAAGTGGAAACCTTACCTTCTGATATAAGTAATCTCATTGTGTGACGCAGTTAGCACTCAGAGACAAATCCTCAGTTTATTGTTTCCATTGACAAGGTAGCTTATATTCCATAAACATAATGGATAGAACTTTTAAAATATACATTGCTGTAACTCCTTTGAGTTAGGGCCTTCCTTTTCAGAATGGAGGCATTTCTGCCTTTGTGTCAGGTTATTTGTGAGGGGGTCACATTACATATTTCACTTGGTGAAAAAAAATAGCGTTTGGCAATTGCGTTAGCACACAATGTGACCCACGCTTTTTAACCTCTGAATTGAGAGAATTAAACATTTATTATCTTTAATTTAATATTCTGTGCCAAGGTTGAACTGCAAGTCATATTGATGGTTACAAATGACAATATCAGGGAGGACGCATTTTCAGTCACCTCCTGTCACATAGTTTACAGCAAGCACCATCTGAGAACATGCTGTTTTGCCAGCAGCTGCCTGTAAACAGAAGAGCTGGAGGATTATATGCAGTTTATTCCTTTTTTTCCCCCCACATTACTAGTGTTTTCACTCTTAAATTGAGTATAAAAGCAACCTCCTGGTTATTTCTGAGTTGGATTCATACAGAAATCCTCACTGCACCTAGATAATGTGGGCTTTATATTTGGCCATTTAGAAGCAATATTGGGCTTCTCCTATTAAACTGCATGAATAAGGAACCCAGGAATCAGTTGAAGTCTTCCTGACTGCAAGGAGAAATAGTGCAGTTTTTGGTAGTACCTGCCATTTCTGCACACCGATGTTCAATATGAGGTACAACATTGTCTAATTCAAAGATTAATCCTTTCTGGAATTAGAAATTGGGAAGAGAAAGGGGGAAGTAAAATGTAAATTAAACTGGATAAAGTTTTCAAAACCATTTGTGAGTTGCAATATTTTAAGACAATTAAGTTAAATCAAACTCTTGCCTCATTCAAAGCACCTTTTATAAGCTTTAAAATATTTTAGAACTCTAGGGCAACACATGCTACAGTATTTTCAATAAATCATGAAGTATTTTGATAGCTGTTAGAGCTATATGAACACGTATCTGACTATTTTGTTTAGATACCTAAGGTGCATTGTCCTTTGGTCTGTAAATGTAAAATTACTGAAAGAATAATAAGGTCATTCTATTATTTCAGATCACCAGCCTCTTTAAAGAATGTGACAGGAGCAATTTATCAGCAAATTAGCTCTTTTCTGAAAGACTAACCAAGGTGGCCATGTTCTATTTGAAATGAAATTGATGCTGCCGTTAACCCCTGGTTATGCTCATTTCAGTGAGCGCGATATGGTGGCATGTGGTACCTACTTACCCTGCCATTGGAGAGCTTGTTCTTCATCCATTAAAAGGTTTGATATAGAAACCCCTTTAGGTATTTCCACAAATGAAGGTGGGAAAGATATTTCTACACAATACAGTAAATATGTATTCCTTCTGTTAAAAAAAACCTCTAAATGTTTTTCATAAAATCATAGAATGCTTTGGGTTGGAAGGGACCTTAAAGATCATCTTAGTTTCAAAATGGGCAGGGAGACCTCTCACTAGACCAGGTTTCTCAAAGCCCCACCCAAACCTGGTCCTTAACACTTCCAGTGATGGAGCATCTGCAGTTTCCCTGGGCAAGCTGTTCCAGTGTCTCAACACCCTCAGAGTGAAGAACTTTTTCCTAACATCTAATATAAGTCTAGCCTCTTCCAATTTGAACCCATTACCCCTCATCCTGTTACTATAAGCCCTTGTAAAAAGTCCCTCCCCAGCTTTCTTGTAGGCCCTCTTCAGATAATGGAAGGCTGCAATAAAGTCTCCCCTGGAGCCTCCTCTTCTCCAGGCTGAACAAAGCCAACTCTTTCAGCCTATCCTTGTAGAAGTATTCCAGCCCTCTGATCATCTTTGTGGTCCTCCTCTGGACTTGTTCCAACTGTGCTGGGGGCTCCAGAGGTGGACACAGTACTCCAGGTGGGGTCTGATGAGAACAGAGGGGGAGAGTCACCTGCCTTGACCTGCTGGCCATGCGTCTTTTGGTGGAGCCCAGGATCTGGTTGGCTTTCTGGGCTGCACTTGCATATTGTTGGCTCATGTGGAGCTTTTCACCAACCAGCACCCCCAAGACTTTCTTGTCAGTCTCTCCCATCCATACTCTGCCCAGACTGTTTGTTCTTGGAATTGCCCTGACCAATGTACAGGATCATGTACTTGACCTTGGCTTTTTCTCATTTTTGGCATATTTATTGCCTCTTTCCTAATTTTATTACCAGCCATAGCCTACAATATTTTTCTCTAGTAAACACTCCTCTCCCTCAACTCATAGGAAATATGAAAGTTAAAATGTCTGTTTTCTCAGTGGCAGAACATTTGATACCTTCATTAAAGCAAATATTTCACCCTGAAAGTCAGGGTAAAATGGAACTGATGTGCCTGCTCAGCAGGTACATAAATGGATGACAAGAATTTAAAATATTTCTAATGTAAATGAACAATAACATTTGGTTTTCTCTTAGTATCTACAAGGTATGTATGTATCCACATAATTGCTTATATGTCCCTCAAAACTGAGTCTTAGCTGGATGTTTATATTACTTCTGTATTCTCAAAGCAACACACAACATTACTTGGTTCACAGGACTGACATGAAGTGAAGGGGTAAGGATACTAATGTCTTTGATATAACTAGTAAATGTCAGCCTTTGCTGTTGTAATTTCAGATGTCTGTCCCCTATCCACACAGATATGTTCTTTGAAGATACTCTGTAAAACAGATCTACCAGGAAATAACCTGGGTCTGTTTATCATATGTTTTAATAGCAAGCTCTAAATTCAACAAATCAGAATTGTTATACAGGATCTGTTTTACCATCAGCATGAAGGATTGCGGTTTTAAATGAAGTAGTTGCAAGCATATTCCATTAGAATTCCTGTTCCTGCAACCTGTTTAAGGAAGTCTTGTAGCTGTTCAGGTTAGAGTAGATCCAAATTGAAGCTGAGCAGTGTTGACACTCTTTAACATGTAAACAGACCATTTTAAACAAGCAGGATATAAAAGTGCAGTCATGCACTGTCTATATTGTACTCTGATTTTCAGGTTGGCTGAATAGCATTGACTAATTAGGTAACTCAGAGAAAGTTTTATAGAGCTCTTTGTATTGGATCTAATTGGGGTAGGGGAGGGTGTTCTGTGAGTAAAGTCAGACCTTCAGTGCTTAGAATATATGAAGAAATTGACCCATTGACATTTAGGGTTTGTAACTGAGCAAAGACGTAATCCCAACATCATTTTATCCCTCTGACAACATGTAGGACATGCAATGGAAAATAAGGCTTCATCATCTGTTATGTTGGAAGTATTTATGATCTGTAGGGTTGTCTGCCAAGGAGCTGGTGGTTGCAATAAACTGATTAATTTTGTTAGTAGAAAAAACATTTATTGCATTACAGTTCTAAAGTTACAAACATGGGAGACAAGTGAAAGGAACTGGAAACTGAAAAAGATGATCCAATTACTTACATAACATTGTATAGATTTGGAGGTTAAACTACTACTATAACATGAAAACAGCAAAGAAGAAAATTATCCATAATATTTTATCTGTTTTTTTTCTTCATGCAATTATACTTGATACTTCCCTGAACTCCTGTTAGCATTTAATATATTTGTTTAGCAGTACAGCACATCTGCTGCTGTGTCTATTTTGTGTACCATTCCAGGGTGCTGGATGTTGTGTTGACACACATGACTACTGTGTTAAGTATAGAAAAAAGATGAAGTTGTGTCCCAGCATATTCCTGGGAGTAGTTTGGATGTAGGGAGTGAATATACTCATTTTTTCTGCTTTCTTTTCATCTATAAGCTGCCAAGAACTTAACTGAACTTCAGTAGTTCTGTTGCTCATAACCTTGAGATGTATTTTCAGCCAGCTGAATTGCAAGTTCAATTTTTTGATTGCCTTTTGTTTGTTTTAAGATAGTAGAGTATTTTTCACTAGATTTTATGTATTTTGTAGAAATTTCTGTTGGCTCTTACTTGGCCCTCATATTAACGGTCTTTCAAGAAGAACATTCAACCTATTCTAGATGCGTAATGCATCAAGTAAGATTACCATGCTACTTCAGTAATAAAGATACACTGTCACAGTTATTTTATAAAATCATAAGTGTTTCTGTATCTGTGTAGAAGACAGTGAAAGAAAGAAATGAAAGAATAGATGTGTTGACCAACATACAACAAATGCTTGGGTACATAGTGATTCTCGATGGTTATTCCTCACACAGTTACAATTTCAACTTCTTAGATTTTTCATATTAATCTTGTTCATCAAATCTCATTCTCCCAAGAGGATGAGTTTTCCGTTTTGGTTTACACACCCTCACCCTTCTCCTTTGACCTTCTTGGCATTTTGCTGTCAACATCTCTGTCTTGCCCTTTAGTTTCCTTGCTAGCCATATCACTTCAGCCTTTCTTGCCTTGACATCTAGTTCATTTGTTTGTCCTATTTTGATAGCTGTTAGCTCCCTGCCTAAATTCTGTTAGTATGGTTCCCTCCTGTTTTACCTCTGCATTCTTGTAGATTCTTAGTCCCAATCTCCGTTTGCTCCAACCCCATACAAACACTTTTTAAATCTTCATCAGATCTTTCTCCTTTGTATCCTAATTAGTAGTAGGTAGCTCCACTAATAGTTGATTCTATCAGATCTACTAAATCGAGTAGAGAAATATAGTTATCCAGGTGATCTGTACAAATAACTATATCCTAACATGTAAGTGAATGTTTTTCAATATATTGCTGGATATGCTTTGTTACACTCCAATTCTCGTTATGGAGGATAAGGGAAACACAACTGACATGTAAAGCCAAGGCTTTGTGGTCAGTATAGTTGAAAGCTTAACAGCTTAACCAGAGAATTATTACTAGTCCAGACCTAATTATTAAAGACAAAGGAAAAAAGGAATTCTGTCAAAGAAAATGACAACCTCAGTAATAATAGTAATGCTACTACTAATACAAGTAAACAATGAAAATTGTTATACACACACTTCTTACTCTCTACCGCTTTCTCTGGTGTTATACTTACGCTTCCACCTCCTGTCTGGGTCCTAACATTGAAACTGTCACCCTTACTTACACAGGGACAGGTAGCAGCAGGTCATCAGTGTCCTAAGTTCTTCCCTGGGAAAAGTGGGATGTTGAAGTTTCTTCTTTCTTCCTCCTCTAAGATGTACTTGGGATTGGTTTTGTGTTTTCCAGCTTGCTCTTAACATCTTTCTGTCTGTCTTCGTGTGTCTGCAACTACACGTTGCTTCTGAATTCACCAACGTTTTGTGTAAGTTAGGTGCTTGTTCTTTTTTCTCTTTAGTACTCCTGAAGCCACTTTTCCCCATCTCCCTAGTATGCATTTCTTTAACCTCTGATTTATAGACCTGATGTCTCCAGGGGGCAGGCCACCCCCTAAATCTTATCATCCTGTACCCTGAAACCTGGTCCTTACTTTTCAAGGTTCCTATTATCATACCAGACCTGTATTCCTCTGCACTGTACATTAGTCATAAATGTTTAATTTCACACAGAGTAACTACTTGTTTCTACTACCTGTAAAAAAAAAAAAAAGAGGTTATAACTTATGAAGATAAGTTAAAGAAAAGTGTATTATGAACACCCACCTCATCATAAAAAAGAAAAAAAAAAAAGAGAGAGCTTAAGTCAGGTCAGCATGAGTACATACAAAGTTTGACAAGCCTCAGTCACGAGGGCTTGCATACCCAAGACAATGTCTGTGAATTTTAAAAACTGGCCCACAGTCTGAGTTGAAACAAAGGAATCTTCTTAAGCTCCAGTAAAATTATTCAGGGGGAAAAAAAAAACTGAGAGCAAGCAGTTTTCTCTTATTAATTTTCTCCAGGTTTTGTTGGGTGATTTCAGAAGCAATATTTCCTTCAGATTCCTTAGAACACCATTCTTTTAGCCAGACACTTCAGTGATTTATTTTACAGTGTGAAAGCATCTTTTTCATCTATCATGAAAGATGTCTAAACCACTGCGAATTAATTAGTGGGGTTTTTTTAAAATATTTATATTAATTATATAATTATTCTATAATTTATAATAATAGTAATTGGTGAATAATTTTCAGCTTTGGGAACAAATATCTTTCTATCTAAGGTAGTGTTTCATATCAGTGCTGTAACAGTTCCCAAACATTTGAATCTAATACAGAGAAAGGAATAACAACCAGATCCTAAGGAAATTGTCTGAACTTGTATTACTGAACTTGTATGAGTCAGTCTTACTCTCTGTACAAGAGTAACTGAATATTCTGTTTTATTTTTTATTTGGTTCTTTTCTCATATCTCTGTAGGCTTCTATACAAAGCAAAACATTAGTCCCAAGCTCATTCTGAGGGTGCTTGCCATCAAATAGCATAATATATACTACTTTTGATTTTCACAATACTTTGGGTGCCTTCTGCATGGTCCTGCAGTGGGCATGTGGACCCCTTAATAACAGCAGAACTTCATCTAGCTTGAGTTGGTTTTCATTTGTGTTGCTCAGGTGATGGATTTAAACCAAGACTGCTGTCTTGGACTAGAGAAATTATAGGGAATATTATAGGGTTAGAAATTATTATTTTTAAATAATTATAGTAGCGCCTGTCTTCTTGAAGAGCCAGGCTGACAGACTAGCACTCATTTTTAAAGAAATTTTTATGTTTGATACATCAGGCATGTAAAGAATTTTCCACCATAGGGACAATAAGTGGGGTATATATTTCAAGGTCACTTTATTCATTTATAAAAAGACGATCTTCTTCTGAATCAAGTTCCAGTGTTCAAAACTAAAAAGCTTTGAACACATATCCCCTACTGAATGATGCAGCTGTGTTCTCTGCTCACTTTCCTTCCTGTGAAAAATAGGAGTGGTTTTTTAGCTGTGTTTTGAACACTTTATTAAGTCAGTATGTAAGTCACAATCCTGCCAGCCTTCATAAATGATTAAATGTACATTTTAGATTTTTTTTTCCAAATTGAGGGAATTGAAATAATTTTCCTGATTTTTTTTTTTTTATTTAATTTTTTTTTCCCCTTAATTCATTCTTACTGTGTTTTTCAGTAGAGAATATTATTGAGACCTACTCCATACAACTTCAAAGTCTTGTCTGGTCAGATCTGGATCACTGGTGTCCATCTACAAAGCAGTAGTTCATGAAATTTGTGAAGATACAGGCTCAAATTTGAATAGTGACATTTGTCTTTAATTGCTACTGTTCCCTATCATACATCTTCTGTATTGTTCACATTTCTAGCTGTTTCTTTTCTAATTACAACACACCAGGATTTTATCATGCCGTGTTAGTGTTAAAATAATTACCTAGCACAATGGGGATCCTTTACTGGAGATTGTAAGCATTACATAATGCAAATAATAAATAACGATAGCAGCAGCCTGGGATACTTAGAATATATTTCAGAGAAAAGGTCCTAATGACTAAAGTACATTGGGAATGGAATATTTACCAAGCCTGCCTTAAGGTTCAGTAAAATTGATTCCACTGTGACCTAAATAAAACTACAGCTTTTTCAGGTTGATTATTTGTAATAAATTAACGTTTTTTGCATGAGAACATGTCATGCTTTCTCAGCCTTCTGCTTATTCATATAGACAAATTTAGATTTCTCTGAAGAACTTAGAAAACCTAACTCCCTTTTATTCTGTACTTTCATTTATATTAAGGACAAATTATCAGAGAGTTTCTCAGACTGATCCTTCTGTATAATAGTAATTCTTTCCTTTGTTATATTCTTACTGGAGATGCTTTCACAATTGCAGAGGTGTAAAGTTGCTTGTATTTTCTCCATTGAACAAAAGTGTCAAGACTTATTTGAAATGAAAGGCCAAAAACTGGTTATCTTGCAGCACTGCAGTGGATTGCTAAACATTAATTATTCATGAAGACCTTGAGCCACTTGAGTAAATGACATTAAAGACAACTGCTGTGAGAAGCAAGCTCGGCAGTGACAAATTCTATTTATGATGTCATGCCATGAGGATATATGAATAAACCAGTAGTGACAATCTATTTCATTTCTCAAAAATAGATTACATGAGAGCCTGGTCTTAAGGACAGCATTTACTTAAAGAGGAAAAAAATAACCCAGCATTAAAAGAAAAATTACTTTTTGTTCTCTTTGAATAGAGTAAAACATTAAAGCTTGTTAATTGATTTTAGGCAAAAAAGGAAACAAGATGTATGTGATTAACATATGCTGACTTTGCCTCACTGAAGTGTTTACTTATGAGTCCAACATTGCTGTCACAGACAAAATGAGTCTATTTGTCTTACTTTAGTCTCTGAAGGACCGTTGCCAACGTGAGGGAGGTACTGTCTGCATTTATATTAGCATATGTATGTATACGCACTGTCAAAGGAGCTTGCATTTCAGGATTGGGGAAAACAGATTATAATTTATAGGTTATTATCCTCATGGTGAATTGTCATATCTGATTGTAACACAGCCCTATAATCCTATATAAACAAATTACACATTGTACGATAGCAAACAACAGCATTGACATCTCCTACAGCAGTGTGAGCTTGGTTCTGGCTCCCATGACACACGTGCAGTTTCCATTGAATTTACACTACTGAGAACAGGGCTTGGTCTTTTATTAGGAAAGAAGGTGCTTCGTGTTGACATAAGATCAATGATCTAAATAAAATAACACTTGGAGTTATCCATGTCTAGGCTTATGTGTCAAACAGTAGTAATACTTAAGGTTCTCATTGAATACATTGGCTTGTGGTATGATGTTTTAGATGTGTGATGGTAGTAAAAAAGGAAGGACCTTTCCTTTCCTGGTAAATTTGGTGCCATTACAGTTGTGTAGCAGAACAGGAGGAATTTTTTGAGCAGAACATGTGCTACCACTTAGAATAATACCACAAGTTTCTTCCCACAGTCCTTCAGGAAACAATGTGCTAAACGTACACAAAATCAGTCTCAAATTGCAGTATTTTCAATAAAGTTTCAAAAGCGATCCCTGACAAAGATAGTTTATTACCAAGTGTAACAGTAAGTAGATCTGTGGTCTCCTCTTTCATGCAAATCTCATGAGCCTACACTGACCTTAGCCTTGATTTATTTGGATACTACTGTTTAGTATTCCCTTGTTACCTTCATGCTGGCTTTCCAGTGTTTCTCAAAATTACTTTGAGCCAAGGTTATACATGATTGTCTTGTGGGGTAAATAGCAAATTACATTGTGGCAGCTGTCAGAAAGGTCTGGAGAACTTGGAAAGAGCAGAGTGTAATATGGAAGTGGATCTTTTCATTGTCTGTTTTTCAGTACTTAGGTTTTATAGTGCCTTGAAATAAGTTCAAAAACAACATTGCAAAGTGTGTCTAAAGGTGTTTTGTCTTATACAATGTCAAATTAATTGTAGTTCTGTCACAGATTTCACAAGAAGCCATCTAATTCATCAGATACCTCTTACCATGCAGAAATTACTAGTGAAAATCCCACCTTTTAACCATGCTATTTAAAATTTGAGAGTTTAGGTCAGGAGCTCTTTTTCATTTTCTATGTGTAAAAGCCTGCACTCGGCTCTTGTGGGACTGATCTCACCAGGGACATACAGGCACTGTTACATTAATAAATAATAGCAACATCAACTGCCTAAGATAGATGTACTGTGAGAAAGGTAAACATGGAGACGTTCAGTACAGAGTGTGGGGGATGAATATACCTTTATTATAACTTTTATATACTGTTAGTAGAAAAACTGGTTTGCAAATAGTACATTATATAGAAATGATAAATTAATTTCAGTGATTCATAGATGTCTTCAGATTCATGGATCTTATTGCCTATGAGTTCTCAAAGAAATAAAATGGACATATCTGCTGATATTGAAAAGTATCATAAGATTCAGTATATACTAACAAATGTTCACTCCATTTTTGTTAGGCTTATGTTCAGAATGTCTGCACATCGATCAGGGAGACAAATTCAATAATATATTGTGTATTATGATATAGAATATATTCAGTACTAGACTCAGAGAGAAAAATTCACACACAAGCCAATTCTTTTTTAATCTGAAATAGTGAATTTTAAGGTAATGAATGTATTTACAGAAATTAACTGCTGCATGATTTTATAACTACAAAAAGCAATAAATTCTTGATGAATCACTCATTATAAATAATTTAGCAAAATGATATATTTTTGTCAATAAGCTGAAGGCAGAGAAGTTGTAACACAAATTACTATTAATGCTGAAGTGTACCAGTTAAATGCAAATCTTAGGTACTGATAGGGGAATATTAGCCAACAAAAAGAGGCCCCAAAGTAGTAATTTAAATGCAAAATGGCTTTATGTTAATTGTTAGGATATTTTTTTTTGTAAATTTTATTTTGTAGTGTTATTTCTTTTAAGCAGTTACTCTAAAACAAGGAGTACACCATTTTGTTAAGGATCATACTGGAGTGTTCCTAACTCTAGAAAATTAAAATGGTTAGATATTTACCATGCAATATTGTGTAAAGAAGAAAGGGAGAGGGGAAAAAAAAAAAATACACAAGAAGACAATACTTGGACAAGTAAACAAAGATGTGAATGTATTTCCTACTTCCTGAAACTGCACCCCATCCTGAAAAGCATGAAATTTTAATGAAGAAAACAGTCATAACCAAGTATAGTCTCAGATTCAGGCATTCTGGGGAAACCTGCTTTTGATGCTTTTCATACTGCTGTTCCACAGATGAGAGAAACATCTTAAGCTGTCTGTTTCTGTAATATTTCCGCATCAAAATGGGTGCTAAGTACCAATCTGAAGCCGTCTTCTTTGTTAGTTATGCAGACATGTTTGTGTTTATTTAGTTTTTGCTTTGCACTTTATTTTCTATATCAATGCTAGTATTTCTTTCAGCTGTATAAACCTAAAATGTTCTGTGCATTTGCTCAGGGAAATAATGCACAGCGTCTTCAGGATTAGCTGTGCCTGTGCAAAATATGCATTTAAGGGCTGGCTGCAGGTTTTCTTTCTCACTGCATCAACAGGACAGTCAAGGGTCACAGGGGACAGAAGGAGATCTGTGAGACGTTGAGAATTTTACCCGAATTTTAGAAACCACTTCAATTCACAGGTCCGAAACTCCCTGATCTTGCTTCTTGTGTTGCAGTTTGCCCCAGCTGGAAGAAAAACCTAAGATATACTCTGTGTGTATAGTCTTGGTTTTTTTCCATCTGGTTTTTACTGATGTAAGTAGTGACACAGCTTGGGCACAGCACAATACAAAGGCTGTTTGTCTCTTTTCAAATTCAGTTGCACCCTGCTGCGTATCCAGCACCCTTCTTAGATGACAGCAGCCATCCAAACAACACAAACTTGTGTCAAGGCCCCATTTAAATGGCATCAATTGGCACAGTCCAGGCCCTGAAGATTTAAAGGGCTGGATGTAAATGAAACAGTAATAAAATATTTATAGTCTATGATCTCTATACATTCAATTCATAAATCATTTTATTTAGCAAGAGACTGGGAAGCATTTGACAGCCAGCTAGGCTCTGGAGAGCACTATTACTGTATTAACAACCAAACAAACTAGCATACCCTATTTAATTATTTCACTTGTTTTCCAGGTTCTTTTGACCACAGAAAATCCTGGAAAAGTGGAATATTATGAGCTTTCTGTTGGGAGCTGTGTACAGTTTTAAAGGGAAATGCTATTAAGATTCCAAAAGTGTATTACTGTATGTATGAGATTATCTATCTCCAGCACAGTATTTTTTACCATTTTATTATAAATGGGCATGCATACCCGCACTGCTATAAGATTTGAATGTAATCTTTCTAGCATGGTTAGAATACAGAAGTGATAATATGAAGAGGGAAATTACCGAACAAAAAATAAATGAACAAGTCAAAGAACATAATTAATTGAATTAATTAAAGACTAATCACAAATCTATTTAAGTGACAACCACTTACAGTGATGTATACATTTCTACACTGTATGATATCACAGAATCACAGAAGGCTTGAACTTGGAAAGGATCTCTAGACACCAGCCAGTCCCACCATGTTCTCGAGCAGGGCAACCTAGAGCTGCTTTCCCAAGATATGTGTACAGACAGCTTTTGAAAATCTCTGTAGGTGATCTGTGCCAGTGTTTGGTCACACTCACAGTGTAAATGTGATGTTCAGTGGGAACCTCCTCTATTGAAGTTTGTGCCCATTGCCTCTGGTCCTGTCACTGGGCACCACTGAAAAGAGCCTGGCTCTGTTCTTTACATCCTCCCTTCAGGTATTCAGGAATCTTTGAGTATATTTGGAATCTTCTGCTACATTGTGGTGTATTTTTTTGTTTGCTTGTTTTAAATAACACAGGATTCCTTAGCAGAAGCCTGTGTAAAATCAGCATGGCTAGAAAGTGAGCAGTTTTCCAGGCAATGTACCTCACACAAACCACGCAGGAAACATGCTCCAGAATAAAGCAAAGCTGAAATCTCAGCACACAGGGATACATGTATACTCACTCTTTCTGAAAATCTGTTGTGATTTAGACCCATCTAGAAGTTGAGTACCATGTGGCCACTTGATCCCAACCCCAAACAGGAAGGAGAACAGGGAAAAAAAAAAATCCAAGACCCTGTGGGTTTTCAATAACCCATTGGCTGGTTTAATTGTCTATCCAGGCTGTGCCCCACTCCTACCTTCTGGTGAACATTAACGCTACCCTAGCCCAACCAGGACAAGGTCATATTTAGATGTAAACCTTTTATGTGCCTCTTTGATAGTAGCTGAATATGATATATCTGAGGTTGGAATGAAGTAAACAGTGCAAAACTAAAATAAAAATTCATGGAATCTCATTCATCATGAAAATGAATGGAAGATCAGCTGCAAATATTAATCCAGCAAGGCTGAAAAATAATAGAAAAATGCTGCCTTATTCAGTTCAAGTTTTCAACTAAATGAGAAAGTATTTGACAGAATATAGGATCTAAAAAATACTTCAAAGTGTGAAATAAGCAACTATATTCTTATTATAAATATATTCTAAACTTCCAGATCCAGAGGAACCAAGGAAATCTGGGACCTTCGTTGCCAATTTCTTCGCCATGTGTAGTAAAATCCTCAACAAACCAGTCTTGTGAGATTGACACAGGCATGTAAAATGAAATTTGAAACCAATAATTTCAATTAAATTTTTATTTAAATGAGGATTTGGGTCCATTTGAAAGGGTGATAGCATTCTAAGACCCTGAGTTAAATACATAGCATAATGGATGCAATCTGTAAAGGCAGCATAATTAGATGAAGAAATACAAATTGCAGACCACCACAAAAGCACTTTCCAAAACATTAGTGCTGAGAAAACCTAATTAAAAGTATTGCTGTTTAATTTGCTTTGCTACTTGTATTCAAAATACATAAACCAAATATAGTAGTTTATGTGGCAAGGTTTTAGAAGTGGGACTGCAGGGTGGCCCCTGTGATGGACAGAGCTGGTTTCAGTTGGCTTCAAGATGTATCAACAGCTGGCCAAGGCTGAGCCCTGCAGCAATGCTGGTAACATCTCTGTGCTGTCTGTGGACCACAACCCCCATTCCCTATCCACCTGCACTGCTCAGGAGAACAGGAGGTAGAAAAATCATGAGTGAAGTTCAGCCTTAGATGAAAAAGGGAGACACGAAGAAGGTGTTTGTAGTTTTGTTTTTATTTCTCAATATTCTACTTTGTTATTAATTGACAATAAATCAAATTAATTTCACAAAGTTCATTTATCTTGCCCATGACAACAATTGGTGAGTAATTTCCCTGTTCTTATCTTGACCCATAAGCTTTTTCAGCATACTTTTTCCCCTGCCCTGTTGAGGAGCAGGGAGTGAGAGTAGCTTGGTGTCCAACTTGACGCCAGCCAAGGTTAACCTACCACAGCTACCTTCTCACTAAGAGATAACTATATATTTTTTCACTATTTTTCTTCTCAAAATGGCATTAATTCAAGGCCTTGAGGCTCAAGCTGAATTTCCAGCCCTAGATGGACTGTACTTTCAGGATGCAAAGCCAATGGACCTTTTCCAGCCTCTTCTTGCAGCAGTCTATTACAATTCTTTGTAAGATCTAATGAACTAACTTGGATTTTAGCAAGGTTAATGACTGATGAAATGATCTTCTGGGAAAATTTCCAGGAAATTTAGAACTGTTTTGAAATCATAGCTGTAATTTTTATCATTATGGAAATTCTCATATTGTTAATCTTAAAACTTCATGAGGCTACAGACTTTATTTTAGAAGTTGAGGTACATTGGTCATGTTTCTGTGGCACAAGCAACTATCATAAAAAGAGACTAGGTCTCTGCATATTAGTGTTGTTGCATAATGCCAACAAAATATGGGTGCTTCAACATCTATCAGCTGATTATGACTTTAACCATCAATACTAGCCTAGTATGTCAAGCATTATATATATATTTTCATGAGGGGAATTTTGGTCAGGAATCACAGATTTTGATTACTTAATTGTTAGTATCAAAGTATTATGATGTTGGAATTAAGGTCTGTGCATTAACACAGATATTTTTTCTATATGTTAATCTCTTCTCAGTCAGTTTCTCTTCAGTAGCAGGTTAGATGAGAAGCACCTTTGAACAAGCTTTGAGCCAGCAGATTAAGCTTTAAGTTTGTGAAACAAAGCCTGTAGGAGACATATCTAGGACAAGCTAGTCAAATACCTTTGAAATATGTAATTATTAAAGATCAAATGGATTTCTGACCCTGATCAAGATCATCCTTCATTCTTTTTCTGCTCATGTGAGAGAGCTCTGTGGGAGAATCCACCATCTTTTACATATTCTTCATCTATGAACTGTGTCCATTGGACATTGGATATATATCCTGGCAAGCACTGCCTATTCTACACAGGCTACATTCTGCACATAATGTAATTTCAACTTTAACTAAGAAACAGTTTGGCGTTCCTTTTTGAACAACCTTTTCTTTGGATTCAAGATACATCTTTCCTGCAGTGTCAGTTCCTCTTAAACTCCATCATAAGTACTTTGTCCTGGTATTTTGGGCAATGACTGCCTAACAATACCTAACACTGACATTTTCCATCATTGTTTGTCCATTTTGATTGCAGGATTTTATTTTTTAAAGCAGCAAGTATTTATAGGCTAGCTGTATCATGTCTCTAAAGTTCTAAAATTTATCAAAATGGCACTTCCAGAGGTCTTAAATTTACTTACACAAAAGCTAAACACACCCAACCCCTAAGCAAGTGTTCCTATTTGCTGCCTTGCTACAAGATCAATCTCCTAGAAAATAAGTTTTTTTTATCATTTCATGATCATTTACAGTTCTTGCAATCTGCCTTATACTACAAAGTAAGCTGCTGATTGTAATAATGTATTTTAGGATATTGGAAAGATGTATTAAGGGCTCTCGTGAGACCATACCACAGATGCTGGCAAACCCAGACCAGATGATGCTGCCTTGTGGAGTGGAATCCTGGCACTAAAGTGGTCCATGGGAATATTGCCAATTATTTGATTTGGGTCAGAATTTCACCCTGGATTTCTTCCTGCCTGAGACTTCTTGGAATTTTGGAGTTTCAGATCAGATGTAACAGACTGCAATAGCAGCCGTGCTGTAACCTTTGCCACAGCATATTGTCAAGATAATGAGTCCATCTTAAAATATCCACAAAATTTATTGAAGCAAGATAATTCATTTCCCTGACACAGCTTATCCTTAGTCATTGCTAAATAGGTGGAGTCATGCTAAGCCAATAATGTCATTATAGGCAAGACTCGCACACTGGAGAGAGGGCTGATGTTATCAGTCATTTTATACAAAACCTCAGCTAGTCTTTGCCATTCTTGTTTACCAATCAAGAAAAGTGCTGTATTCTTCAAATGCCTAAAGTGGACAGAAAAATATGAGTATGGCAGATGAGACAGCTTAAGTACTCGTGCATGTGAAGTGGAACACTGACAGCATTTTGCCTTGTTGTTTAAATATGGCAGGACAGGAAAACAAAGAAACAATCATAAATAATAGATACTGCACTCGAAGTCTCTGAATTTACTCTAAAATAGATGCCTTCATATAAGAAAATTGCCCCTGCAGTTTATTCCTAAAGGATGATTTTGCAAAGCGTATATAAGAACAGAATTCAGAGATAAAGCAAGATAAGTGTGAAGCAAGTAGCTAAGCCAAGGCAGTCAGAAGAATGTGTTCCAAGAGTCGTGATGGAAAAACAGTTTCTTTGCCAAGGTTTCCCAGCTCCAGTGATGGCAGGAATCTCACAAGAGCATTTTTTTTCCCCCCTCTGTAAATCAGAGGAAAATCAAATGAAAACTCTGCTAGTTGGTTACAGCATCAGCTGTGAAATCCTGTTTCATACTCCTTCTTTTTGCATGCCTGGTTTGGAGCCTGAACTGAAGATGAGATCTCTTGTCTGGGACAGAGTCCTATAATACATTAGTACTTGCTGGAGAATTCTCTACAGTCCTGTTGACATACTCGATTCACTGTAAATGACACACATTGAAGCAGGGCCTTGTAACTGCCTCTGGAACCTCATCATTTCAGAAAGTCTCCACCATTTGTCTTTTGAATGAAATCTTTTAGAGAACATAAATGAGATGAATAGATGTTTTGGCTGACATGAACAAGAAAAGCCTGATTAGAAATTTTTCAGTATTTAGATATGGAGACTTTGAATAGCTTCATTGTTTCAAGAACTGGGATATCACAGATGGATTTCTCTTCCTAGTTTTAAGCAATTTGGAGTAGACTTATATGCTGAGCCACAAGTTATATCTTTGGGCTTGACGTCCCTTGATGGATTCTTCTTCTGTCAATTTGTAATAAGTGATTTTTGAATGTATCACAACTGATGGAATCCAGAACAACTTGTGGCAGTAAGCTGCATGATTTCATTATTTTGCTGTATAGAAAAATTAATCTCCCTGTGTGCACTGAACCTGCTACCTAATATGTTAGGTTTTGTGTTATAAGAAACAGGATGTTATTTTAATAAATTTGTGGTACTTAATCCTTTTCACTACTTTTTTTTTTTTCCTTATTTTTGTGTACATTCACTTTATCTGCTTTCACTTAACTAATTTCAAGGCTGAAGAGCACAAGACTATGTAGACACTTAAGTCCAGAAAACTCATCTCTACTTTTAATCTTCATGTCACTCCCCAGTGCCTTTGCAGTTTTGCCATCTTTTGAGATGTGGTCACAGGGTGTGGATCAAGACAAAACTGGATATGATGTTACAGATATGAGTGACCTATTTATTTGTTTTGAGAAAAGAGAATTTTTATGTCTTGGCTGTTTCTTTGCTACAAACTTCTCATAATTAGGTTGTTTTTTCATGACTGCTAGTAAGTTGATATTTTCATAAAGTTGTCTATTACTATGTCAGTATGGTTTTGAGGGTGTTTTTGCAGAAGGGGGTAAGATGAGCTGCCTTTACCTGTGGCTGCTGTCTCAGTTTGAAGCAAAATAGAGTAGTTTCTTTGAAAAAGTTAATTGAATAAGGAAATAGCCCCCTTTCAAATTTCAGCAATGTTATTACCACTGTAGTATTTTCAAATGCTAAGCATTTATATGAGTTGGCCCTAGTAACATCTTAGGACATATATATGCATACTCTCAGTGCATATACAATTGAGTTTTAGCCATCTTTGGTTTTGCAGTGAAAACTGCACATCAGGAGTGTTTCAGTTTTGAACTCTTTTCTGTGTTCAGTCTGTTTTCAGAGATAAACTTTTAGTTTAATGGCATTATAGAAGTAACTGCATTCTCTTCATCACTGCAAACAAGAACTCCTGTGTCAGGTGACATATGTGTGAAAGGAGAATTCTTTTCGTTCTGAAAATAGTCTGTCTACACTTGAATCTTCCTTAAATTTCACCTTTAAGTTACATCATCTTTAAGAAAGATGGTGGTCATATGCAGATGCTCTGGGAAGGTGAGGTTGAGAGAGTAGGCACTTGGTTCCCACTGACTGGCTGCACAGAGGCTTGGAAACATCCTCAGAAGCCATCCATGCTGAAGTCACTCCTTCACATTTCAGCAGGCATCTCATGTAACTCAACCAGAAATTTGCTTTTGCAAGCAATAGAACTATATTTTTTATAACTTCTGATCACACTTCCAAAGAACCACATCTTTTTCATTCTCAGCAAGAAATTGTTATGTTTTGAGGTTCTTTCACACTTGGATATGAAATTAGGCTTATGGCCAAAAATGTGTTCATTTCCTCTCACACTTTGAGGCCTGTTAGTCTGACAAAAACATACCAGCAGCTGGCAGAGACACTTCAAAATTCAATGAAATTCAAGTTCAGATTTATCCATATTTTACATTACATTTCCTAGGAGTCACTGGATCTCTCTTTTGTGTAAATCTAAACATTGCAATTATTCCAGTAAAACCCATTCATACACTTATTTGCACTGAACTTTATTCCATTTGCAAACCAGTCCTAACTGGGAAAGCTGGTCACCTTTGTTCCTTAGTTTCTTTAATTTGGATTCTAACCACAGTTTGCTGAAATTTGTTCATAATCCGATCAAGGGTTTCATTGCCTTGAGTACTAGTTTTTTTGTTTCTAAGAAGAATAAACAGTTCCAGATTGGATAGAGCTAACCAGCCATATATTTCTTTCTTGACCATACACATCCCCTTTAAAGTTTTGTAGGCATCAATGTGTTTTCTTTAGTTCTATTTTGTTTTGCAGGGGATTATATAGGGGGGAGTGGGCTCAGGGGCTTCCTCCTGATAGTTTTTCTATTTCATATTGATTTCTGGCTAAGATTAGTAGAGCAAAAAGAAAGTGTAGCTGTTGACTAGACTGCTCAGCGCAGTATGGTGAAGAAAAATCTTTTAATGAGGAAAAAAACTCCATCTCCAAAAACACCTGCTTTACTGAATGTCTAGTGCCATCATCTGTTCACCAGTGTCCTGGAAGTGCTGAACTCCTAAACTGAGCTGTGATGTCCTATTGGGTTTTATGTTGTACTTGTGTAAGGAGATGCAACCCCCTTTTAGTACAAGGACATATGGCTGTGTTGCTTCACGACTCTGGCCAGACAAGTCCAGTCCCATTGAGGAACCTGGCCAAACTGTGCAGGTCCATAGCAAGTGCAACTATCCTGCTACTATGGCACAAGAGCTCTCTTCTGTACAGCAGTGCATTGTGCCGTATGAATTTATCAGCTTAATTGGAGATATGTTATTTCAAGATGTTGCACGTTTTAGACTTACACCAAATCTACAGTAAGTGGACTGCACTTAGAGTAGACACACATACAGATATACCATGTGCCAAATAGTGTGTTAAAAATGGTTAAAAGTTTGCCATGACGGATACTTTTTCATTCTTAGAATGATCAAATAAATATTTATAGACTGTTCTTTTACAGAATTTCTGTAATTTATGATACTGAGAAGAAGCACACAGAAACCAGGTTATTTATTGTTGTATACCAAAAGCAGCTCAATGGATTCAGTCCTGTAAGGACTTGCCTTCGCTGATCTACCAAATACCTAGACAGATTGCCTGGCACTGATGCCTCCTGACACCAACAAACCTCATCTTTGGTAGTAAATTATCTTAGCTTTCAAATCAGGAAGGCTGCTTTTAAAAAGCTTACTGCTAATGGCACCTGGACTGTTCCAGCTGTCAGAGTGTTTTAGGAGGTTTGGTTCAAATGCGAGCTGAAATGGTCTAGATGATTGTAGTATAGTACCAAGAAATGTTCCTGGGCAATGCCTAAATTTAGCAGTAGAGATGAATTTTCATTGTGTCTCAGCAGTGCTACTGTTCTAATATGTGATGACTAGAGCCTTATGGAAAGCCAGGTCATGTTCTACAATACTTCATCCACCTTCTATTTATATTGGAGTAAATAGTCAGGAGTCATAATTACTCTGTGTAATGAAGAAGGCTGTGAGTGAAGCCCTAGTTTCAATATTGGTAAATTGACGGAGAATAAGCGGGAGACAGACACCATCCTATAATGATCGGAAAGCCTCGTTTATTGAAAATCAGAAGGCATCTTTTATATTGTTCTTAATTAGCTCATACATATTGCAAAAGTGAAGTTCACCATTGGTTACAGATTATATGTCAACTCCTCTTATGTTTATCTTTTGTGTTTAGCCTTGCGGTTAGCAGTTCTTTATCTTAGTGTTCCAGTTCCTTTTATTCATCCCATTATCCTACAATAGCTGCACCCCAGGTTATCTTGACCTGGAGTTTGTTTTACTAAACTTCAACCAGCTGCACTTTATCATGTCCCTTTGCTGTTAGCCACTCTGTGGCTAAGCTCTCCACAGTAAATCTTTTCATCTTGGAAAGTGTTTTGTTACCTGTTACCCTGTACCACATTTGATGATCTGTTCTCTTAACTTGGGAACACCAAACTGGAGATAAAATCTTGGAATTAATTTTTTTTTTTTCTCACATAAATAGAACTTTTATGAGGAGCTGGAGATTCAGACATGGTGAGGAAGTAGAACAACCCAAAAGGTTTGAAGTAAAAATACAGTGAGCATGATGGCTATTGAGTTTAAACAGTCATGATTTCAAATGCATTTGAAAACTTCCCTGTGTACAGACATTTTTTCCATGACACTCTGCAAGCTCTAAAGACTTCAGAATGACTGAGATGAAGTGCTCTAGCTAGCAGTTATTGTGACAACAAAGCCAGTTTAATTGCAAAAGCCAATAGACAGTCTTATTCCCATTTCTTCTACAGAAGTGAAACAGTCAGCTAGGGCCAGGTTCAATCTGGGCTTTCTCCAGTGTGGGATTTGTACAGTTAGGGCCTTTAGGTAATGGTAGCAGGCAGCCAATTATCTTGAAACACTGGGTATAAAAGGAAAAAATAGGCTTTAAATGTCCATCTGGATTTTAGAAAGTAGGTATTTCGTGATGTGTCAGGCCACTATATAATTCAGTTCAATTCCAAACATGATCACAGTATAATGAAAATCTTTTGAGAAATATCATGTGTCCCTACAGTGAAATTTGTCAATTCTTTTTCAGTAGCTGTCTTACTTTTTAGTATTGTTATTAAGACAATTGTTGCTTCTGTGCAGTGACAATCAGAAAGGGGGAAGGAAGTAAAATGGGGAGTGATCTCTCAATAGCAAACATATCTTTGTACTAGAGCACAGGCTTGTGCTGTGGAATCTGTCAAAAATGTTACCTACTCATATTTTAAAATCTGGACTCAGGACACAATTTTTGCTTTGGGGAAGAGGTTATGTTCATTTATTTGTACTCTACTTTTGACTGTTTTCCCCCTTTTGTTAAACTGTGATTGGAAAATTCTGAATATATATGACTACAAAGTCATTTTGTTGACGTGTAGCTCATCTTCATACCTAGATACTAATGTTCTGCAAATTTACCTTCAGTTTGGTGGCTTAAAACCCCCCCACAACACTAAAATCAATTCTGTGAGAGTTTTATGCTTTGAATAAGTCTTTATACAAGCCTAATGGGTATATTTATTAACTTACTTTTAATGTTACTTTTTTTTTAAAATACAATTTCTTTTCCTCACCTAAATTCTCCTAGAAGGAGAGTAGTAGTAATGTAATTGTTTCAAACTGTAGATACTTCTTGTCAAAGTGGAGTAGCCAGATTTTGGGAAGAAAGAATAAAAGACACATTCTGTACTGAGAACAAACATTAAAATTCACCACAAAATTTGGTTTTAAGGTTGTAACTGCCAGTTGTTCATACTGTTCATACAATTGCTACATGGAACCATAGCAGGCCATTGCCAAAAATCAACTATTGTTGATAATAGTATTGCAATACTCTTACCTTTGTCATTGACTACAGAGAGGAAAAAATCCTTGTGATGTTTTCCTTGGTTGCGTTCCTTCACAAATAAAATTTTTCCCTCTAGCAATGAGTATTTTTACAAAGCTGCTTACAACATACTAGGAAGTCTTAATAATGAAATTAAATTATTAAATATCCATTATGGAAAAACAACATAAATGTTTCATAGCCATATTTGTGATATAGCATTTGCAGGTGCAATTTCAGTAACTAATGAATGCAATTACAACCTGGACGTTTAGGTAATTTAAATGTGAAGATAATTGGATAATTGCTTGTTCTAGTAAATTAATATTAACAGGAAAGTCTTCTAGAGGAAGAAAAATGTAACTTGGAAACATATGATGTTCTTGCAAGTGATAGTTCTCCAGGAGTAAAATACTGTCATCAACATTGCTTTTCATCATTTAATTATGTTTTGATGTAACTTCAGTGTCTTCCTTGTATTGAAGAAGGAGGACAGGTACTGGGATGAACTAAACACAAGATTCATAATGACACCTTGATTTCCGACATAGATTTTTTTTCATGTTTCTTAAAATGGGGATGTTTAAATTTTTGTGATGTTTAGAGGGATGCTTCTTTTAACAGTATTAAAGGAGGTTTTTTTTATTATTTATTTTAGAATATTGTTTTCTACTGTTACATAAAACAATTCTGGACCCTTCCGAGAGAGCTTTTATTCAGTTCTCTTGGTTCCTGATTGAAAGTTGTCATATTTGACTAATGTCAAAAATAGGAACTGAAAATATGTTTCTCTTGGGTTTTTTCCCTTCCAGCTCAACCAGAAGTTTTAATACTAGAGCAATGACGTTTTCAAATTTGGAAAAAAGTGGAAAAAAATACAACAGAGAGACAACATTTAATTCTCTTCTGGCTAGAAATAGTTCAATAGGTAACTAAGGAGACTTTAAAATATTTTTTGGTCCTAGTATGAGAAAGATGTATGTGAACATGAGGATAAACAGCAAACAAGTCAAGTTTTCATACATTTCCATTTACCAGTGGTGCTAGTACACTTTCTTTGGTTTCTGTTGACTGTTAGGGAGAAGCAGATCATCTCTCACAACCTCATCCTTCTTGATAGTAGAAATAAAGACCTGGAAAATGTCAAACACATGCAACTACTAAAAGCAATCCCTTTAAGTCTCAATTTTTCTGGTAAAGTAGATAAAAGATCTATTTAATAACATTAACATGCATTGTATTTGCTGAGAAAAATGTGATGTCGTAATTTTTTTGTATTCTGTTTGGTATAATCTGATAATAGTCCAGATAATTTCCTTCCCCTTTCTGAACCTTCAGTCCTCAAGTCTTGCATGGGGGGTGGAAACAAAAAAAACAAGAAAGCAGGGGGCAGCTGGGTTGTTCTTCCTGCTGGAAACACAGTGTGTGCTGTATTCTATAGGAGTAAACTTATGTAACATTTGAAACCATATGATTTTTCATTGATATTGTGGCATAATCACAACAGGCATATTTTTCTGTGCTCAGTCAGTTGCAAAGTTACTTGTGCTTCAATTGATATCTGGATTGTAGTTTTTCTAGATGGCAAGGCAGTGGAGGCAAGATTAAAACTCATATTATCTACCGTGTTCCTGATGCAGCACCATATCCACTTGTTAGGCGTTTGAACATATTCTCCATCTTTTAACAAAACTAAAAGCTTTCTCTTTGAGTTTAGTCTGCTTCCACAGATTTTGCATCTGCTCTGTGTATGTGTTAATATTGTACATGGCAAATAAAACAAAAATGCTTTCATTAAAAGTTATATTCAGTTATTGGAAGCATATTGCCCCTGTTTTAAAGTGCTCAGTTCTGGATCACATATTGCTTGTCAAAAAGCTGGGCACGTTAATAACAGTTATGAGTCCTAACAAAAATGGTCTCTGGTTTGAGTAAGGAGTTGGATAAGATGCCATCCTAAGGTTCCTCCATTTCATCCTATGTTGTTCAGTGATTCAGTTTTCTAAAAATCCAAAACAGTGGCACCCAAAAATACACTTACTGGTATACAGATGGTCACTGACTTTTGCCTAGTGAGGTTTTTTATGGTCAAGCTCTTGATACCAGGTCTGAATAAGAAAAGAAGGCGGCAATAAATAAAGGAATTAATCTCCATTAAAAATGGATTTTGAAAAGAAATTTGAAGGGCATACCTTAGGGGGAAGATGTTACGAATAATTTATAATCTCTCAAATATTAAAGAGAAGCAGTGTCTGGTTTGTGGTCTGAATGTTGCTTTACAAGTGCCAGGATATTGGTTTTTTAGTTTAATTTTTACATGGGCAACTTTTAATCAAAAGGGTGTATTCAAACACTCCCATACTGCTGTATTACTGGTTAATATCAAGATACCTAAGACTGTCCAGAGAAAAGAAAATGTGCTGCTAGGTGATTCATTGTGCTTCAAGACACGTCTTCCACAAAAAGCATTTTTTTTTGAGTCAGTAGGAGCAAACAAGTTGAAGGGTTCATTTGAACTGCCATTGAATTTTCCACTCCTTATTGAGTTCACATTCCTGCCTACCTGAGCAAAGACTATCAATCAAAACTCTATGAAAGTTAAAGGAGACAAAGCAGTCAACAGCTGTAAGAAAGGATTGCTTTCCTCGCTTAAACCTTATGACACAGTTCATGGATCAATGGGCTATCCAATCAGTAGATTATATAATTTTCTTAAGTGGCAGAGCATTGAGCACTTTGCTGCATGAACCTTAGATCACTGGCAGAGCACAAAGGCAGGGATCTTTGGTAAAGATTAAATCATTGGTACAGAGTGTATCTCAGATATGTCCCTAAAGATAAGCTATATGAATTGTGGGGACAGGAAATCTCCTTTTCAGTGTCTGTCAAAAGGTTGTACATTGTCCCCCCATCTCTGTTTCCGAGAGGAAATAACAAGTGTCATGTAGGATTCAGGGTTTAAGAATAAAGTAAGGATTTCATGAGCCCCTAGCAGCTGATGATCTAGATTGTGCATTTTAAGGTCGCTATTGTACTTCAAAGGTTAACGCTTTATAAAGCAGAGAACAAACAGAACATGAAAAGTCATTCAGAACTACAGGACCTGGAGCCTTATTTTTCACTCCCTCCCATTGGGAGTATTGTTTGTTTACTTGTTTTTCCTTACCAAAATCAAGTGCTAACTCGATGAGGTTTATCCTTCTGGGTAGGAGACCTCCTGAAGGACATGTAAATTTTTAATGATGACTTTCTGGCTTATCTTGAGAGTTTATAATTATTTTCCCAATCAGTGAGGTAATACTGCTGACTTCAACTGTTTGACTATAGATCGATACAGGATATTTATTATTTAGTCTAATTGTCCATCTTTTTTTGTGCTGCAGTAGCGTAAGAAGAATAACTAGAGTTTTCATAACCATGCAGAAACCAGTAATAGTAAGATGTAGTGTGCATGCATGTGAAATATTTCATGCATTACTATTGAGAAGTATTAAGCACTTGCCCGAAGGGGGAAATTTTAAAAGTGTTTCTACTGCTGCCATTTTTTTATTTATTTAATTTGGTGACAAAATAAGTTTTGACTCCTGATATATTACTTCACTACAATGAACGTGGAGCATGCCCTATGTCCAGTGAGAATATCATGTAGCAAAGCCTCTTCTAAAATGAAATGTTATGGAAAGGATGAAAGTAAAGTTTCATTTCCATAAGTATTTGCTTAGCTTTACATCCCAGAAGTGAGCACTTCAAAATAAGTGTATGATTAAACATCTGATGTAGAAGTAGGTGGTGTTGTACCATGTCCTGATACCTTGTAGACAAAAGCAGAACAACAAAGACAAGTAAGGATGACAGTACTGTGGGTTGGGTTATTTTAAGAAAACTTATGCAAAAAAGCTTTTAGTTAGCCAAATATTCTGGATAGTCATAGTCACTTAAAATGGCAGTGAATAAAAAATGGCCAGAACAATAGAAAATAAACAATTATTTCTTTGCATTCAGTTCCATTGAAAAGATTATGGCCAGATAACTGCTCTTTACCATGGCATAAATCACAGGTGTTCTTTGTAGAAGTCATACTGATTTTAATATTCTGGTGAGTTGACCCTGCCTGGATGCAAGGTGCCCACCAAACCTGTTCTGTCACTCCTTCTAATGTAGACAGAGGAGAGAAAATGTAATGAAAGACTTGTGGGTTGAGACAAGCACAAGGAGATTACTCACAAATTACCATCATAGGCAAACCAGACCCATTTTAGGGAAATTAGTTTAAAAAATTATGAATCAAATTGGTATAGGATAATGAGAAATAAAACCAAATCTTAAAACACCTTCCCCTCATGCCTTCTTGGGCTTAAGTTTACTCCCAGTTTCTCTTCCTCCTTCCCCTAGGCAGCACAGGGAGGCAGGGAGTGGGAGATGCAGTCAGTTCCTCTTATGTTGTCTGTGTTGCTCCCTCCTCCTCAGGGAGAGGACTCCCCACAGTCTTCCCCTACTCTAGCATGGGGTCCCTCCCATGGTAGACAGTTCTTCACAAACCTCTTCAATGTAGGTCTTTCCCATGGAAGTCTGTTCTTCACAAACTGCTCCAGCGTGTGTCCCTTCCATGGGGTGTAGTCCTTCAAGAACAGACTGCTCCAACAGTTCCAACCCCCTCCCCCCCCCAAAAAAAATAATTTCTCTAAATAATTTCTATTACTTTTTGGTTTTAGTTCATAATGAAGCATATTTCATAGTAAGATACACTTCTGAGGGGAAAAATTCAGGTAGCTGGCATATGAAATTAATAGAAAAAGTTTAAAATTTAATAATTAATTGATAGTGTTTCATCAGAGTGCTGCCATTGACAGAATACTTTTGATCAATTACTTAATTTCAGAATAATTCCTATAAATGCATATAGAAACAGTATTAGAATATCGGTAGGTTAACTTCTTTTTCCTTCTTCATAGTGTATTGCAAAATAAATCTATAAAATGCATATACATTAATATAAAAAAAAAAATGTGAGCATGAGTATTTTACTTTAAACTTGAATTATATTTCTTTTATAGCAGAACTGCAAAAAAATCCACCACATTACACCTCTCATGTATTTTACTTGGCTTGCAGTAAATTGATTTTCATCCACAGTACATGCATCTCCTTGATCAAAACCTTCTTGGAATATACAGCTGCCTTTTGAATCAATGTTGTTATCTGTTTACTTATATTCCTCTTTCAGTTAGAAACAGTGTTCCCTACTTCCTCAGCTTTGGGAAGCAGTTTGTTGTAGAGAATTAAGTATGTCTGTTGTAACCACTGAAGCCCTGGACTTTGAATCATAGTTATTTTATTTTAAGTGTCTCTTTTGGCCTTGGTCAAGTGGTATAATTTTTATCCTCAACTTGCACATTATTGCAATGAGTAATGTTTTACGAGGGGTCACCTTTTTATAGGCTTTAATCTCTGAAATGCTAGATAATGGCAGATTTTTTGTATGATTGAGCATATTGTCTGTTCTAACTTCTGTATTGAAGAGGCTCCTTTTACACTGTGCTTTCATGTTCAAATAGCATCTTATACTCTCCATTTGCTGTATGTCAGTGAGTTACAAATCAGGCGTCAGATCACAGGATTTTGTAAATTGTAAATCGTCTAGTGAGGAACAGTCAGAAATTAATTTAGAATTTTGAAACTGCAGTGGTATATTAGTAATACAATGGTTTATATTAAAGAGTGAGCTAAAAAAATTCTAATTTTTTACCATATAAAAAAAAAAGTGAGGATTATTTTTTAAATGGTTCTTTACTGTTACTGACAGTCCCTCCAGCATCATTGCTGCCTGACCTTTCCTATAGCTTGCGGCTCCTCCTGCCTGAGACAACTCGGTGTGCTCTGACATTTGCCAAGCTGCAGAAAGCCCTAGGAGGTTTGCTGTCTGTCTCCTGGGTGAAGTCACTAAGGCATCTCTCTATTATTCTGTGTTGTGCCCAGACAGCTCAACAAAAGGCAAATGTCAAGAGGCTTGAGAATAGCAAAGGACTTGTTGGAGGGACCATGTTATGATGCAAGAATCAGCAATTTATCTCAGGTCATGCTGAATTTTAGTTTGTGGAACACAAATAACCTACAGCTTTAGCTCTATGAGCTAAAATTAAGGATGGTGATTGAAACGTGCCAAAATGTATTTGAATGCAATGTATTAAGGAAAGTGGCTAAGAAATAGTTAAGGATGTATGACGCAGGCTGAAGATTTTAAAGTTTTTCTTACTTACTTAGCGTTAGGCTCCTAGCCAATTTCAAAGCAAATCTTTTAAATGCCCTCATTTTCAAAACAATTTACCAGCTGCTTGTCATATTAAAATAAGTAGGAACTTTAGGTGTTTGCCAAATCTGAAAACCAAGTTGATTTTCTAGAGATTTTTTTTTTTAAGCCGAATTTCATTTTGCTTTGATAAATTTTTGAGAAAATACTTGGACACCTAAGTGGGATGTGGTCCTGAATTTTAATTCCCTGTCCCTAACAAGCTTCCTGTGTGACCTCATCTTGTTTGGTGTGGCCTGAATTTTCAGAAGAGCATTCTGATAATGCAGTTATCATTGGCCAACATCTAGAGATGCCAAACATTTGTCATTAGTTTGTCATTAGAAGTCTTTAGAAAGGAGGCTATAAGGATCCCAAGTGACAAATCCAAAATTACATCCCTTCAAAAGAAACATTTATTGTATTTGTTGTGATATACTCTGTAAGTCATTGTAATAATCCCGCAGTCCTGCTTTCAACACATTAATGAATTTGCTGAAATACTTTTCTTAGAATATGGTGGAAATTGCCAGAGGAGTGCAAGTAGCACAAATGTAAAAATTAAATTTTTCTGTCATATATATTACTTATGCTTATTTTCTAAACTGCTGACACTGAGTCTTAACTAAATTCCTATGTTGACTAATTTGTAGAAAAGAGATTCATGCATAGCAATTCAAGATAAGATGATTGTGTTCACCTTACCACTTCCAACACTTGGGAGCAACTTCGAGATAATTATTCTAATATTATTAAATATGTGTTATTTCTTGAGGTCCTGCTTCTGAAGTGATAAGAATAATTAAGTAATAGAGGTTATAGAGGTTATATAAAATCTTTTATTTGCTTTTGTGCTCATTTTTTTAAAAACTACTTTTTCCATCTCCTACCCCCTTTCCTCAGCTGTATAATTTTAGCAACAATATTCCTCCAGAGTTATATTTATACTCTTATCAAACTCCCCATTTTTAAATGCTACCAATATCAATAGGCTGCAAGAAGGCTATTAATAGCTTGTTATAGCAAATGATGTCCTTTTCTTGCTTTTTGCTAAGAAAAAGTGACTCAATAGCCCTTATTTTTAGGTCAGGTATTTTCTTTCTATAATAAAGCTTATTAGTGTTGAGAGGATGAAGAAATTCTTCCATGGGGTAAAATTTCTGACCTATGACTAAAAAACATTTACAAAGGAATTGAGCCTACTGTATGGGTTCTTTAAAGAAAAAATTGTCTTTCTTTTTCTGGCTTACATGCCTAAAGAAGAATTTAGTACCAAATGAAATGCTACTCTTTGGATGGACCAATCAGTTTCTCTGCTCTTCAGAAGCAAACAGTGAGGCAATGCAGACAGAATGCCTAGTAAAACTCACCTTACCAGTTGTACTTTAATTAGTGTTGCAAGAATCATTGACGAATTACACAAAACATTTACAATTCTGAGGAAGTGGGGTTATGAAGTAAACTGCTGGTGTTACCAAGTAAACTACTACTTTAAAATCAATTCCAACCAGGAATGTAGAAATATGAGTGAGGCACGGCAAACAGCGTATTTCCACAGTTCATGTTCTTCATCTTTCCCATGGATTTGTGGTGGACTGAAATGGATGTACTCAGTGAATTTTTTTTCATATCCACAGTGTAAAAGGTGGGCATAACTTTTTTTTTAATGTCAAATACTCTCTGACCAACTTCTTTCAGATATGCCACATGAGGAAGATGTAATGTTTAATCTAACATTTACTTATTCGAAGGTACTAGGTGTTACACAGGATTTCTGATTTAGCAAAGGGATAGTATATTGGGTAACAATACAAATACAAGTTACACTTAAAATATACATAGCAATTGCAATACACAGTTCAGTCACAAAACCAGTATGATTCCTATTGCTGGTCCCTCTAATGTGCTCACTGTCACAATGCTGGACATCCCAATTCAGCATAGGTTGAAGCCAGCTCAAACCTGTAGCTGTCTTAAATTATTTTGATAGTTGTTTGATTTTTATGCTTCATATTGGGATGAGCCACATGTTCACTTCCCCCATGTTGGTTTGGCTAACTCAGGGAGACCTTTGAAATCTTTTAATGAACTCAGGGAGAAGCATTTACACCACCAGATGACACAGTCAATGATCGATAGCTGTTTATCTGAAACAAAGACTACCTTCCCCCTTGGTGTAGAGATAAAATCAACTTCTTTACAGCTGTAGTCAGTCACACCACATTATTCATAGAATCATAGAATGTGTTGGGTTGGAAAGGACCTTAAAGATCACATAATGCCAAGCCCCCTGCCATGGGCAGGGACATCTTTCACTACACCAGGTTGCTCAAACCCCTGTCCAACCTGGCTTTACATACTTCCAGGGAGGGGTCATCCACAACTTCTCTGGGCAACCTGTTCTAGTGTCTTACTACCCTCACAGTAAAGAACTTCTTCCTTACCTCATACGTTACGTCATTACATTACACTCCCTGAGCTTCAGGGGAAAACTACCCCTGTCTGTCTCCACTGAGCCTTCTTCCATTTTATGGATTTATTGCTCAGTCACAAGCTTCTGATTTCCTTGAGTTTAACTCTGGTATTCCAAGTCTGGATATATGGAGACTATTTCAAGTCTGGATATATAGAGACTATGTGTTTGAAACTACAGGCCCACAGCCTAGCACGCTAACATTTCCTTCATCTTTATTATTAGGGTGATTGTTTGTTACTTTATTTCTAAACAAAAAAATTTAAAATATTTATTTATGTAGTGGCACGTTTTTATTGAGCTTATTGTGTAAGATTAAAACATTTGTCATTCTTCTGAAAGCTGCCATGAAAAGAATTATCCAAATTAAAAGACTACATTCCTACTCTTCCCCTTGGTATTTGACTAAAAGAACAGTACGTTTTATTCATTAATCAAAAACACTGACTTGAAAATAAAAAGATTGGACTTCCAACTGCTTAGGTAAAATTTTGCAGAGGTGTTTTCAACTTGTTTGTATTTAATATGATCGTTAGTGTTCTGCATTGTGTTTATAACTTCTACTGTCATTTTCGCTGTTCTCAGTTGTACAAACCAAAGTTTATACTGATGTATCAGCTCGATACAGCAGACTTGACTCTAAATTAGCTCTCTTGAATACTGATAACAGTGTAACTATGGCAAGATGAGGTTCCTAACAGGATATGGGGGCCATCAGCTGTGGAGCCCAGACAGGTCTTGCAGCTTTCACTGAACTCTCTGCTGATTGCAACAGGTTTCATTACCCTGTTACCTCTGTGAAACTAAAGGATGTGTCTGTACATAGCTGCAAATTACCCTTGATGAAATGCAATAGAGATCTGATATATTTATTATGTTTCTATATGCCAAGCAAAACATTTGTTTAAACTTGAAGTATATACTTTAAATATCTATTTGCAACTTACAATACCTCTTTCTTTATAACGGCTTCTATTGGGGTAACATAGAATGGATAACCAATGATCATTACAGGGTTGGTCAGTGCCAGCACTGATGGCCAATTTGGCAGCTAATGAACTAATATGAAAGTCCATAATGTTCCAGTGAGCCAGTCATTAAGTGCAGCAATGAAAGTTTTTTGAAGGGATTATTACTGTTCTAAACTATATTTAGTGATTTGTAGCAGACATTTCCTTCTCAATATTTGCATTATGAGGCAACTAGTTTGGAAATTCAGTTATTCCTGTGTGTTTAACAAGCAAATTTCTACCAGTTATAAATCCAGGCATACTATGTTAGACTAGCTGAGTAATTGTTATCAACTGAGCCAACAGAATACTTACAATACTTTTCCTGCTGTTATATTGACTTTTATTTTTATTTCTTTATATTGATGGCCACAGAGGGTTATGATGCATTTCTGCAGTGCTTAATCTCAATTTAAAAGAAGTTGTGAATTATATTTGAGAATATGAAAAAGAGAGCCTAACAGCAGAGGTTTGATAACCCTGGGGACTCATATGCTACTTTCACCTTCATGCTGACCTTGAGTAACACTTTATTACATTCCTGGAGGATTAGGCTGAAAGCACACAAGGCCTAAAATCAATCCAGGGCTAAACAGGAATTCAGACTAAATCTCAATCTCTCTGCAAAGCTACTGCATTCACTCACTGTCTCCAATCCTGTTTTCACTCATTTTATCAGGAAAAGAACTCCAAGGAAGCAATTCCTTGTAGCTGAAACACCAATCTACAGATCAATTAACCCTCTTTTCCAAAATCTCTTGATCTCATCTTCAGTACAAAGTAGTGTCAGGCTAAAACACGTCGGTAAATTTAAGCTAGCTACTGTAACACTGACCAAAATTTTGTGATAATTATAGGCAAGGATATGCTACATCAGTGAAACTTAGTCTGAACTTAGACCAGGGTTTTGTCATAATTCAACTCACCCAGTGTAAAACATGGTTCTTGGTCTGCTTCAGGTACATGGTCATAGTCAGCCTCATGATAGGCCACTTGGTTCTTCATAGCTTGTCTAACATAATAAAACTCTTAGCAAGGCAAAAGCCTAGAAATTTTTCTTTCCTTTAGGAGGTTACTTAAGTTCAGGGGGTTTTATTTCTACATCTTTAAATCAGTCCAAAGAATAATAGCCAAAAAATTGGATTTTTTTCCATTTCTTCTTCTATAGTTTTTTTTCAAAATTCTCTCTTCTACATGTTCTGTATATTTATTTGACCACCGTTTTTTGCAACATCAAAGCATTCTGCCATAATTGGTTAATGCACATTCTTACAAATGGAGGAACTGTGGCCCAAGAAAGTTAGGGCCTAGACTGCTGAAAGTATTTAATGACCTCATTCTCATTGATTCAATACCCATCATGACTGTAGGGGAGTGACATATCTAAGTATCTATAAAAATCTGCACCATTTAAATAAAATCATAGAGAAAGTGTTGGTGCAACAGCACATTAAGCCTTTAACCTTGAGGACCATGCATTGCTTTTAGACTCATTCACTCATTGCAATGAGTTTTGTTATCTCAAGACTAAGAGTACATAGTTTTTCAAGTTTATATTTTGTAATTTCTAATTTTACTTCAAAAATAAATTCCTTTCATATGGTTGTGTCTTGAGATACACAGGCCTGAAAATATATTTCCACACTAAGATGACTTCCTTCCCAAAATACTCCTCTTTTAACTATCACACCTTAAAAAAAAATCTCTTGTAAAATATTCATAACAATGTGAGTCATATAAATTATAGAAACATTATAGAAGTTTGGGGAGTTTGATTTTTTTGTGTGTTTGTATTTTTTTAAGCGTAGTTACCTGAAGGCTTCCATTATCTAAGCTAAGACTGTGACTTTGTTGAAAGACCTAGCCAACTGATGAGATAAATATTGAGATTTAAACATCCTAGAAGATTTTTTCGAAGTGTTTTCACACAACACTAGTGAATGGAATATACAGTTGTTGCAAGACTTGCAGCCTTCCAGCTTTATAATCACTGTGAATATTGTTTACTCAGTCATTCAGTAGATAGGTTAAATATAGCCTGGTAGAGAAAGGACAGGTATCCTTTCCTCATTATGATAACATAAACAATTTTTTTTCTTTCAGTGTAGTGAACACATGTTAATTTTATGTACCTGTCTTTCATAACTGAAAATGAGATACAGTTTAGATGTCTCTGCCCTCAACTCTGGGTGTTGGGTATTCACCTGAAGACTATATAACCTTTTGTCTCTACAGAACCTTTTGTCTCTGGCTGTCAAACTTTGTATATGGGTTATGTCCTCCCATTGTTTTTTTCATTTCTGAAACCTGAGCTCTGATGCACTGTTTCTAACCGGGGCCTTATTCCTGGGTACAGCACATTTTACTAGGGATCCACAGTAAATTTAACCTTTAAGCTTTGAAACACTTTGTCAGAAAACAGTATTTTCAGCACCTCAGGCTAATCAGTGGCCATATAAAATTTCCAAGTCATGGACCTCCAAACTCACACATTATAAGTTGTATGCTCCCTGTATATCTGCCAATTAGACAGATAAATATTGAAAGGGTAAGATATGGCAGCAGTTTTATTTTACGTTGTATAATCAAAAGAATTGTATTTTCCAGATAGCATCATAAGGGGCTTACTAACAGTTATCCATGAGCGAATATAATCCACCAATTATCAACTGATAGAAATTACAGAATTCAGCCACATTCTTTCAGTGCATGACATTTAAATTGTGACTGTATGCAATTTAGTCCAGAGACTGAGATTCGTGATTTACTGAAATTTAGCATCATATAGGCCCAATCAAATTATTTTAATGATAAAGACCAATTTCTCCTGTCATTCTTCTGTAGTTAGAGATACATAAACAGGTGGAGGTGGCTTGCAGTTGCTACAGTTACTGCTACTGATAATTCAGTTTTCTCTGAGATGCAGGCAAGGAGAAAAAACAGCTCAGATTATTTAATTTCCTGTTGCATCTCTACTAACAGATAATTTACTTAAGTGGGTGAGGAGTCAGGAAATAAGTGGAAAATAAAAAGTCACATCCATAAGAACTTCAAGCTGCTTTTGTAGGGCTTGACTATCATCTGACAGCATCTAAGAACTGTACTTGTTTGGTGGAATGCAGGCATTTAGCTATATAAATATATAAAACTATTGTCTCATGAAAGCTACCATGTAATAATGGTCTGTACTAAATGTGTATCTTTAAATCTGTCTTGTGAGAAGTGCTAACCTTTCAGTGAGCCAATAAGATCTCAGTAAACACATTACCTTTGTCAGGAGCTTTGTAGGGATTGGAAACAGCATAGCTAACATCTTAAAAATAAGCTGTTTTAGCCTGGGTGGATGTTACAGGAAAGAGATTTGAATTACCTCAGTGTAAAAGAACATTTGTAGTTACATGACATAATTATATTCTTTTTAGAGACAGTTGAAGAAATTATTATGTTAATGGTCTTTATTGTTGCACTTATAGTACAGACCCAGAGATGTCATAATACTAGATCCATGAAAGTTTTCTTCGTCAGTGAAAAAGCATTTTTCATCATCGTCTTTTGGAAAGAAAGTAGACTTTAGGAAAGATCTCTGACAGTGCTGAAGTATCTGTGTTTTCGAGACAGCCTGCTGTATGCTTTTAAAGAGAGCAGGAGTAAAACTCGGTGCCCAGCAGAGCCTGTTTGATTTCTAATAGCTTCAGTAAGTGCTTCCTGGCAGAATGGAGAAAGTCTGGCTTTAACTGCTACTGGCTGTAGATGCCTTGCTGGCAGGTGGGAATGTTCCCTTTCTTGTTGAACACCAATGGTAGGTGAACAGGAAACAGAGAATGAGCTACATTTTTGGGGGTTGTTTTTTGTGGTATTTTTATTCTTTTTAATGAATGAGCAATTTCCTTCTATTTGTGCTTGCACTTTTCAACAAAATTTCCAGGTAAGTTGTTATTTTGGCATATATAATAATATAACACTTCAGGTGTGACTATTTAAGGTTTTCTACTGTTTCATAGACAGAATACAGGACAAATCCACCAGTACATTTCAGTAGCTTTGTGCCAGCCCAGTGGCACAGAACAGCCATGAACCTGACTTAACAGACCAGTTAAATTGTGTTTATGGCCTCTTTGGGCCATGGAATATTGCAAAACAGCTGGAGTGCATTGCTGGTGTATCTGGCCCTAAATTGCTTGCATGGCATGAAATACTGTTGTACAACTGCCCTGTGGAGATCCTCTCAAAACTACATTCATCTAGTGACTTTGAACCAGTAAACTTGTGCTTTAAATGAAGGGACCTGGTATGTACCACATTAGGTAGCTTTCATGTTAGTAGACCTGATATACTTCAAAAGTGACACTAAACACCATCATTAATCTCATTTCAGTTAAAAGGATAACTGAAACATTGGGTGCATCTATACTGTTATAGTACAGATCAGGAATGCACTTTGAAAGTGAATTGCCAGTCATTGCTTTTCCTACATTCTGATTCATATCACGAAACCATCCTGGAGCACACATCTAATGCCTTTTGAATGAAGGAAAGGAGAAAACTGCACTCTGGGAGCAGCCCTGCAGAGAAGGCTGCACTCTGGGAGCAGCCCTACTGCATCTCAACAGTTAATGAGCATTCACTCCACAGCACTAGACTACAGTTCATCCAAAATATTGAACCTTGCGCCCCTCAAATGGTGGACTTCAGGTGCTTACCGTTAACTGTTTCACTTCAGTTCTGCTCTTACTTGTGCCGCACTATTTACTAATGAAAACAGAGAGAGGTAAAAGGCTCATCGATGCTACTGTACACTCAGGAGTGATTCTAGGTTTCCTGAAATTAATTGGGTCCTTGCCATAATTTCTGGATGCTTAAAATAGGATTCTAGCCATTCAAGGAACTCAAGCTGAATTCCTTCCTTCATATGATAACACAATTGATATTTTCTGTAGATTTTCGTCAAGCTTTTCTCTGTTGCAACTTTATTTTTTTTTTTTTTAATAATGGTATTGTAACAACATATTCCAGCTCCAGCTGCTGTCTTCAAGGACTGTTTGAACGTTCTGTGGATTTAGAGTTCTCAAAGTCTGCATGTATGTGCAGTATGTGCACTCGCACTCCCTCTCCCTGCTTCCCCCAAAGAATCTTGAGTTGAAATTTCAGATTACCAAGGTCATTATCTATATATCAGGGCAGTAGATAATATTGCCTTTATCATGGCCATGTCAACATAAAGACAGTGAAGGGTCAATTTTTGCATAGGTAAATCTCAGATAATTTCATTCTTGGTAACTGTCAAGACAAACCTTTTCTGTGTCATATTTCCAAAATGCTTAATATTAAGGGTCATACACTTAAGTCAAATCTTTCTGGTAGATTCATGGTGATGAGCAGGAACTATTTACTTCCTGCTCTCTAATACAGCGCTTCCTCTTGGTTTTCTCTTTTATTTGGTATTGGGAGGAGGTTGAGCCAGAAGTAAGTCCCACTATAGAGAAAACATGAGATTTTCCAACTCAACAGTGGAAAAAAAATGCAATGCTAAAGACAGATTGAATCAATTGGAGGAAAGACAATATGCTGATTTAAGTGCATAAACCACAGGTTTATTATTGCTGCCCTGTGTATTTATATTTGAATTACCACCAGCTCAAGCCAGCATAAATCTACAAGCATTGCACATTATGAGATGTTAATTAGTAAAAGGGTGTTGCACTGAACATTGGCTTCAGTTTACAAACTAATTGAAGATTTTTTCCCTGTAGATTGTATTATAGCAATCAAATCTTGAGTTGAGAACAATGTAAATTTCACTAACAAGGTCCACATCCCCCACCCCAAAAGTCCCATCCTTCAAGCCAAATGGAGATGATATTAAGAAAAAATGTTTTGTACAAACAGTTGTTATGTGATCAGCTATTAGCAGATGAAATTCCAAAGCTACATGCAGATTGTACATTCAAATAAAAGTGACCAATAAGAAGAAAAGATATAATCACACTTTACTTTCTGACCAACGTTTTCAGTAACCGGCAATTATCCATGGTGGCTTAGCTGTCTAGGTGCCTCAGTTTGTTATTTTAATCTAGCTTTCACCCAAGTCCTTTGATTAGTCTCTTATTCCAGACATCTTTTTGTTACTTTCCACAAACTATAAGCACTAATTTGGAAACACAGCTCTGCTTGGCAAATAAATTCTAATTTATTTTTCTTTAGGTGCGACAAATATTACAAACAAATTTTTTCATGATCAATTAAAAGAGATTGCAACAATGTTTTTCTGCAATTCTTCATTTTAGGCTCTTTGGGTGAAACTGTAGATTCTGACCTTCTACTTGACTGAATTTAGAGCTGTGTAACTTTATTGCTCTGAATTGATGTGGATTTGAGTTTTAAAAGCAGAATGTAGGCAAATAAATAGTGAATATAGCCAAGTTCCTTGGTGAGGCCACCTAATACTAATACCCAGCCACTGTATCTTCACACAGAACAAGGCAGGCATATGCTTTTTGGGAACTATCCTTGACAACCCTTCCTACTGATTCATGTTCCTAAGTTGTTTGGGGGAACATGAGATAGCTCAGGCTAAAGGCATGCCAGAGACCTGTGTCATATAGTGTAATGAAGTAGACAACAAGGCTCCAGTTTCTGAAAACATGCAAGTGATACCTTCCCTAGGTGAGCAGAGAAGTAGCTGTTGTGTCTCTGTGCAGGTCTTTCAGCCACACACTGTGAGTTAATTCACACTTAGCTGACAGTATTGTTACAGTACTGGAATCCTATGAATAGCCAGTTTCTAGATTCCATTTTGTTAATTAAAAAAATTACATGTCATCACCAATAATATAAAAAAATAAATGTTTTATGTTTTCAGAGGCTGGTTAACTATAGCAAGGCCTTGCTGATGTTCATTATATGCCAATTATTCTAAATAATGGTTTCTTACAGCTTACAAATGTCACACAGATTTTATGAATTTATAGGACCAAATGACATTATGTCTATGAATGATAATTCATTTTTCTTGAAACATTAAGACTGGAAACTGTTTTTCATACTACTGTGAACTCATAACTCTGAACCTAGGAGATAAATTTTATGCTGATGAAATTCTCTTCAATTATGAATTTTTAAACATAGAGACAAATCTGAAGAACTCACCATTGCAGAGAAAAAAAATAAGTTTTTAACCTGGAGTAACTTGTTGCTCAATGATACTTGTGTAGCTTTATCCTGTATGTAGTTTACAGCAATTCACAGATGGCTGTCCATTCACATGGACAAATACTATTTATACTAATATGTTTCTAAAGATAGACTAAGGAGAAGGACCAGTGTGGACAAATATATGTGGACCATGGAAAGCAAAGTAACACAGCAATTCAGTTAATACAGTTAAGGTTTGTTATTAGACTCCTAATGGCTCAATGGTTGGACTTGATGATCTTGAAGGTCCCTTCCAACCTAAAGGATTCTATGATTCTAAGGATTCTAAAGAGCAAAATACCAGTTTTACAAAATTGTCTTTCTCAGCTTGAAAACCTGAGCTAGCATCCAAAACTGAAGAGGCTTGTCGGTAGAGAGAGATGTTGAGGCGAATTAGCCTCAGTTGCTATGTTACAAAATACAAGCATATTTATTCCTATTAACATCCCTTAGTTTTATATTAAGCAGGCACTTTTAAAATGGCACTCACTAGCTTTTTGTTTATTTTTTAATTAAACTGATTGGTTGACTGGTTGACATCTCTCTGAGACACATGCATAATTTCTGGTGAGGTTTCAAAGTGCTTGTGTTTGTTTTTGTGGTACAGAAACGCTCTCAAGACTATTATTTAAATGATGACTTCCAAGGAAATAGTGTCTTTCTAGCCATAGCTAAGGTTTGCAGGATCTTCATATACTGAATCAACGTGAAAGTGGAATATTCTGAAGTACTGGGTAAAGAGGATTATTTCTTGATTATTTCTTATTTTTTAAAATCTTGTAATTTCATTTATATTTCTAAATCTGTACTTAGGAGCTTAGCATTGGGCTCTGACTTTATATATACAGATGAGTATGGGTGAACCTAGCCAAAATATGCAAAACCAGATTTTTTTTTTATGTATCTGCTTGAAAATTCAGTACAGTATAAGAGTTAGTACATTTGCTGCTGATCTCAGTCAAGTTTCTGTGGTTAGTTAAAGTCCAAAAGTGTTCACAGTTTCTGTTAAAAAAATAGTTGTCCTGTCTTTTGGTAATTCATGAGTGAGAATCCAGCAACCTTCCAAACAGCAAAGAGCTAAAGGAATAAACCTACTATAATATTATCTAACTTGTTCTGTCTAGATGTTGGCCAGTGACAGAATTTTGCAGTTTGCTTCTGCAAGTTAACACGCATATTTAAGAAATCAAGTCTCAATGTGAATTTTTCATTTGTTTTGGTGAATCCTTTTTTGTCCTTGTTAAAGCATGAGTCTGAATCCCCACTCACCTGGAGTTTGTCAATATTCAGAGTTGAGGTGTTGGTTCAAGCCTGAATCTAACTCTCTGTGTTGGCCAAATGATCTCTGGATCTATTAAAATCTCTGTAATACCTTAAGGAAAGGAATTTTTGTTGTGCATATGCCACCTCTGTGCTATCAGATTGTTTCTAAAAGATGAGGGAGAAAGAATATTCTTCATTGTAGTAATAAAGGCTGTAAAAAGGTAAGACATGTATTAGTTATGTAGAAATCCGTTTTCAAAAAATATTTCTGTGAATAACACATGCTAATATTTTTACTAGAGAATAATATTAAATTTTGAGTCTCCAGAGATTCCCATGGTTGTTTTGAACTGGTGAAAAATAACCATTCAATTATAAAATGGATCAAAATACGAATAAGATAAGCCTTTTTCTGTATAAGATTGGTTTGCATTCACCAGCTGTGCATGTAGCTATATATTCTCAAAAATACAAATTATTTTTTAAATGTGTTCTTCCCAGAAGGTAACATTATTACTTTTTTGTACCTGATATGTTAACACTACACTAAAAACTTTATACATTTAAACTTTATACAATCAGCTGTTCTACATACTTGCTGTGTTCAACAGCAGTACAATATTTTGTATTGGACAATCGTCGGATTTATTACTATACCACAGAAATAAGTCAAGTAGGTTTACAAGAAAAATGTTAAATGCATTGCACATAACAAAGAATAGTGTAAATGATCCTTCACAATCCCATTTGCTTATCCAAATTGGATGTAATTTAGTTTCCCACAAGAACATAAGAAATCAGCTAGCAAAGAATGGTGAGAGCAACTGAATTTGCCATTTTATCTCCCATCTCCCTACCCATAGCCCGCACTGTGTTTGCAGTCATTTTGACTCGCAGGTGGAAGGTAGGGCTGATTTCCCTTTAGTCAGCTTTCTCTGTAGGAGACCTGTTCCAGACTTCTACTTGCAGGAGCTGGCATAAAACTGAGCTGAACTAACCCCAGCAGTTGTTGGAACTTGTTTCACTAAAATATAATGGACCTTGTTTCTGGAAAAAAAAAAAAACTTCATTTCTTGGCATTTAACTTTCAGGAATCTGTACTGGGAAACACATAAGCATAAATTTCTCCAGCTGAAAATATTTAATAAGGGGGACAAGACTAAGCAATAATTTTCAAGGGCATTCAGAATAGAGATATAACCAAGCACATACATAAACGTAGATTTCTTCCCCAAAGCCTAGCCAAGAGTGCTAGCTATTAACAGAACATTAGCAGTAGCATTTTTAGTCTAAATAACTAGTAATTAGCCAACCACATTAAACAATAATGAGAGCTAGTCATCATTTTTTTTTTTTTTTTTATCAGCAAAATTAGCCTGGACTCATTTTAAACCAACATTTAATACAAACAGCTTAATGAATATGTAAAAGGTAAAAGTTATGCACAAAACCAAAAGTACTCTGCAAACCAAAGATAATTACTGTATCTTGACTGTTATGCATGAACTTCTGCAGAACAGCTCCCTCCCCACTCCTCCTCCTTGTGCATGCATAAATTGTGGCAGTAATCTGTTGGGTGTCACCGAAGGACTCGGTGTGATATGCAGAATGAAGTAAATCACTGATCATTTTTGATAAAGCTGAAGGTCTTTGACCTGTGGTTTTGATACAAGATCTTTGAGAAGCCTGTCTAAGGAATAGTAATAAATCACATGACACGCAATCACATGTGATAAAAAACATTTTCACAAGAGCATAAGGGCAAAGGAGGTATCTCCTTTCTCTGTCTACAACTAAATAATCTGTGGTGGAGGAGGCTGGATTTATAGACACTACAAATGTCTTAGGGTGCCTGGAAGTAACCTATAATCATTTTTTTCCATTGGGATAATTCAGTCTCTTGAAAGTGATGATAAAATGTGATGGAAACCAATTATAGTGGCACTGTAGTGTGCAGTTCTTTCAGTGGAATAGTGTGTGGGACTGGATGTTACTGAAATAAATGAACTAAACACTTATAAATGCCAGCACAGAATTCAGAGTGTGAGACAATGAAAATATTTACGTGCTGCTTGTGTGTTAATCTACTATCTTTCATCTCAAAGAATCCAAAGGTCTTCCTAAATGGTACACAGACCATACAGCATCACTTGAGAATTCAGTGCTAAGAAATGTTGCATGCATTTAGCAACTCAAAACTGTGTACCCAGAATTTAGAAGAGAGAATCTCACCTGTAATAACCTCTTTCAAGAGCATAATTCCCTGAGCTGGATAGGATGCTCAATCTTGACAATTTGCAGAAGCTGTGATACTCTTGAGCACAACTGTGGTATAGGCGTTCAGTATGCCCTAGAAGCCGTGTCTCTGTGACTGAAGATATCATTCCTATTTTTGTCTTGTCCAGAACAGTATTTTCATTGTCTTTTAAGTGATGCGCTTCATGTGCTGCGTAAAAGACAGTACTTCTTATAAAGATGTTCAACCAAAATCTGAGTACTATCTCTAACCTCACCTACCTTGGAACTGTATTGAAACTGAGAAAATCCTTCCATTCTTAACCAGCATTCTGGGTTACAGTACCCTTTAGCTAGTCCAGATGAGATCAGGAAAGGGCTCTTCAGCCCTTTGCAAATGTGCAGTCAGTAGTATAGTGTTAAGTGATCACTAGCTTTCCTAAATGAGATGTAGAAAAAGCTTTTAAAATAAAAGCATAAAACAGTACTCCAATTTCTGTCTGTAAATTCTAAGGTAAACTTCCAAATTTAGGCCGTACTAGCTTCTTGAAACATGCTGAACTGAGGAATGTTGGCCTCCTCCCTGATACCTAGTACTCAGGTCACCTGCTGGGGAGACCATTTTAAAGCTTCATTACAGAGCTCCTAGTCTTCTATCAGTTTTATCAACTAGCTGGAGGGAAGACAAAAACACTGAAACAAAAACATCTTCTGTTTTCCTGTAACATCATCCTAGAATTTACTGAATACTGGCTCAGTTTGAACTGCTGTCTTATTTCTGATTGTTCTTCCAAGCAACCTCCCATTAATTAAGCCAAAGTATTTGTACACCGAAACTGCCCAAAACTCCCACAGGCTTCCATTATGGTACAGTGGCTATAAGTCAGTCCCTTGTGCTGCACTTTCACTGATTTAGACAGTATTATACACATTCTGTGTCTATGCTTAGAAATGTGATGTTTGTATTACCTTATAGGGAAGCTGAATAGCAACTACAGTAACAGTAGTAGAGTGTTTGCCAAATAAATGTGAAAGCTGGTTAAGGCAAATCATGGTCAGTCAACATATCCTAAGGTAGGCAAAGGTTTTCAGTGGAAGTGGTTTTAGTATTCTGCATTACACCTTCAGCAGCTGTAGTAGACCTAAGCCTCCATTCGTTTCTCCTCACTCATTTGACAAGATGTCTCAGGACTGATTTAAATCAAGCCTTTATAAGTTTAAAGACTACTAATTCACTTATCTCTAAAATTCTCAGTGCTACCGAGGTTCTTCCTAACAATCACTACAATGCATTCAATGAATACAGAACTTCAAATTGCCAGAATATATTGCCCAATCCCTTATTATATTAAATATTCTAAATTATCTTTTTATTTTTATAAATAGTTCTGAACAGCAAAAGTATCTTCAATATCTGATTATTTTTATGGAGAAATTTATTGCTACAGAATATTAGGGACCTAAATTTATCCTTCCATTTTCTGAATTTGCTTTGTTTTTAGCAGCACTGGCTAAGTTCATCAGTTATCTCATCTGTGCTAAGTAGCAAATGGGTTTAAAATTTGGATAACCTCTTTCCATAATGTCTATGATAATAAGGTCTTCTTGCGACTTAAATAGCACAAACTGATAGTCTTGTTCTCCAATCTGTTATAATTCTGCCAGTTTAGCCCTGCATTTTCTTCCTCAACAGAAAATATTCCAAAAAAGCTGTCAAAACATTCTGCCTTAACAAAGATGATATTTAGCTTTCTATTCAACAAATAAAGTCACTGTAACTTTGTCAATTGATAGAGTAAGCTCTATGTGTGTGTCAAAAAAAACATGTAGGCCTAAATTTTGCATTCATGAAATGTGAGTCATCACAACAGAATCAAAAATAGGCAGAACACAACAAAATTATTTTTAATAAAAGTTGTGTACGCAGATCTGAAAATCTTAAGTTTTGTCTCTAAGAACATTGCAGCATTTTAGAGCCCCAAGTTTGCACTTTCATTCTGTAGAGAAATCCTTGTAGAAATAGATTTAGGAATGAAAAATAGGTTCTGCTTATGTGCTTGCTAATCTTAACAGCTCTTTAAAAGTTCTTTATAAAATACAGCAACATACAAATCTCAGTATTGAATTGCAAGTGGAATTCCCATAAAGCAATTTGTCCATCTGACTGAATTAAAATATTTCTGTTCTATCCAGGCTTTTATGGAAGTATTTTGGTTTTATAGTGATAACTGGAAGCATTATGAAGGAATTTGTTTAGCAGGCATCGGTCATTCAAATGAGATTCAAGAAGTACAGCAGAATAAGGCTATTTGTTCATATTCCTGTCTAGACTATGAAGATCTGCAGCCAGAGTATTCTATGAAGAAACATCTACCAGATCTATTTGGATGAGTGTAGCACAAAAGTACCACTTTAATCTATGGTGTTGGGAATTTATGACTGTAAAACCACATAATTTCAAATGCTAAGTACTGTGTAAAATAAATTGAAAACATGTTAAAAATGGCTGGCTGGCACCACTCCAAGGTGCTGTTTGACAGGAGTTGGTTAACAGCTGATGTGAAAGGAGAATTGCCTCTGAAAGAAGAGTTGTAGGTGTACATGCTGTGGTGTGAAATGGGATGTTTTATGTGGTTGTTTCACGACCAAGTTGTCGTAGAGGCACTGATTCTGTTGTTGTAACTAAGTTTTCAACTCAGAGTAAGAAAGTCAATGCTGAGTAAGAAAAGGAGTATTTTTCTTTCTCAGACATCATCACTCATAGGAAAATTCTATGGTTCAAATTATACTATCAGCAATATCCCAGCAACTAGGTCCTCTTCAAGTGCTGGCTTCTGGGGTGCCTGTGTTTTTTCCTGCTGCTGGCTGTGCAGAAACTCAACAACTGAAAACTTCTTTGAGTTAAGTTTTCTTCTGAAACACATTTTGGGGATTATCTTAGTTATCCTGAAAGTAGATATTTGTTATTCTGTATGATAAGTCTTGAGCCTGCAAAATTTGCTAGTAATTGCACAGCTGGGAATTGCTCTATTCTGATAGAATGAGTGACAACTGAATTTAATATAAATCTGAAAAGTTCTACTGGACTTGAACACAAAATGTGTGCCTGTAACATTAAAATTTTATGTATATTAGTAACAACATGATAAAATATAGGGAAGTTTGTTCTGATATGATTTCTGCTGTTTAGGTGTGTGGTTTTTGGGGTTTTGGTTGTTTTTTGTTGTTGTTATTTTTTTGATGCCTGAGGCTCCCACATTCTTGGCAGAGAATTGAAGCACAGCCTACAGGAATGTCATACTTTGCCGAATGATACACTCACAGCAGATCATGTTTTCACAAAAGTGTGCACTTATTTTGGTTGAATACATTTATAGGACTAGATTTTTTTAAAATAAATATCTTTTTAACATAAAGTCTGAATTCTCCAAACTTTGTTTAATTCTTTGAGTTGTGAGTTTTCCATGATTATTTTTGAAAGTTTACTGATCTTTAGTATCTTTGGAACTCTAATATGGTAAGTAGTTTTTATAATAGGTTACCAAAGTTGCATTTACCAGTTTCTCAGTATTCAGCTTTCATTTTCTCATCCGTTATGTTTCATATTATTTTTTTTTTATGTGGTAGCTCAAGCACATGTAGTTACACAAGTGCAAAATTCCATTTTCTAGTCCCCAGCTAGAGAGGTAACAGTACCTTAATAGCACACACACTGCAAATATGCAAATCTTGAGCACCGCTACTCTACCATCAAAATCCTTTGAACAGAAGGAGAGGCAAAACCCCTTCAGTATCAATCATCAAGAGTAATTCTACAATTTTTAATCACAACTCTGAGTATATCCCAGGATGTTATTTTCTTAACTGTTAATTTTTCTGATTGCCATTTTGCATTCCTATTTGAAGTATCCTTTAACATTTATTTAACAATCCGCATCTGTAATATACATTTCCTGTAACTAGATTATTGGCTGCCTTTACAGAGTCATTGCTCCCTGTAGGATTGCTTCTTGCTACTTTGATAATTTAAGCCTTGCACCACAGTCTCCATGTGGTTAAGATCCTTGCTGATTTTCACAAGGAATTTTACCTGAGTTTAGCACAGAAGTTAAGGCAAAAAAAATATTTTTGCTTCTTAAATTGTTCCATTTGCAGTTCTTAAAGTTACCAGACCTACTTTAATGTGGTAAAGATCTCAATGGCATATTGAGAGAGGTAAGTGCTCTTCTAATTTGCTTCTGCACATGGGGTCTAATCCTGGTAGTCAATGCAATTAAACAGTAAATTATAAAAATAAGTGAAAACCACCATGGAGAAAGTAGGCCAAATAGGATCAGACCAAAGACCAGGTCACCACTTACTGACTTTCCTATCCTCCAGATCATTATTTCATTTTTCTAGTCTGAGGCTCATCAGGACTGTATAGGAACCTTTACTCACTTCCCTGCGAGCCCTGCACATACATAGTTTCTTTGAGTCTCATTTTACTATTTTTTGCTTTCCTCAGCCATGCTGTTAGCTTGGGACTTTCCTGGGGCTTGGTTGCCTTACAAAAGCAAGTTTTGGCAATGTCTGCGCAGTTTAACAGGAATTATACTTTTGCTTGAAGTTCTAAGTGGTGTGATCACAATTAAACACCACAATACTGTAAATGATGTCTGATTCAGATAACTTTCGGTTTTCTTATTGAGATGAGTGATATAATTTGTTTTACCAGTAATGGCATGTTTTACCTTTGACCTTCCAGTACTTTTCAGTCCTTTGAGTATACTTGTGCCCTAATGGGCACTTCAGCAGAATAACTGTGCATCATGGAATGTCACAAATGGCTCAGAACTTTTACCTACATTTGTATTTTGATTACCAAGATGATCTGAGTCCACAGAAATAACATGAGCACAAAGGCTTAGTGGGAGGCCAAAAGAGTTATTTCACTGACTGCCACTAACTTTTAGAGAGAAATGAATATTTAGATGCTGCTGAAAATCCCAAATATAAAAAGTGCCATATTTCTAGGATGAGCACAGAACTATTACTAGTGTCACAGTGTTCTTCTATGCATCTGAATACCTATGCATTATACAGAGATTTGTCTCATGAACTCAAACCAAATTAAAATTATGTGCATTATGTTTGCAGATTTGCATGTGACCCAATTTATTTTGTTATTAAGATTAGTACATCTAGGAATAATGGTATGCATATTTTGCTGTTACCTTTTCAGGTACAGAATGGGGTTTTTTTTATGTTTAAATGCAAAAGCCAAACAGTATTTGCCCTTACTCTAGTTATACATTCTTCTGTGGTATATGATCTGTGCTGTGATTTTCCTATTTTATTTTAGATATAAATATTTGAAAACTATTTCAGAAAATAAGAGATTTCACTAAATGTATTTTTAATTTCTAATGTGATTTTCTGGATCCAGTTATCTTCAGTAATTTTAATTCTTTATTCTTTTCCTTTAATATGACATGATCATAGTCAACTATGACTGCAGTAAGCCTTGTTCTTTTATATCCATTGCATTTCAAATCAGAACAGTGAAGCTTTTAAATATACCCTTAAGTGGGGGAGCAGAGGGCAAATGCGATGGCATTGGCTGTAGAATTCTCAGATGATGAAGTTCATGGATGCTCCATTTGGGGTATCTCAGAGCATCCCAATGGAAATAGTTTTAATTTAATTTTAGTTCAATGAACAGGTAAAAATTTGCCAGAAAATATGGATACTTTTGTTATTAAAAGATAAATAGTTTCTTCATATAGACAGGAATGGTACAGTTTCTATAAAATTATTTTTGATAGTTGTAAGTAAAAAAGACTGGGGTACAAAGAATCAACCCTTATCATGATGTTCTATTCTAAGTCTTTCTGCTCTGATTTTTCTAATCTTTGTATTCTTGTTCAACACCTCCGGTTTTCTGTACTTTCAAAGGCCTTGATATGCTAATCCAAACCTTTGTTCATTTTTAGATGCTTAATTATTATTCTTTCCCCTTATTAAGTTTCATTTTACTGAGACACACCTTGTGAGGGAGTGCAATTAATAATGGGGTTTAAGAAGTAAATGAAAGGTATGAAAGGTCCTATTTCTATGCACATACCCTTTTCATCTTTTATCTTCTTGATGTCATTTTTTCACCTGTTCTTAATAAGAAATTATTTCCTATGCTTCTTTCTGGAGGTTGTCATTCAAAGGCTGTACTTTATATGATATTCTAAATCTTGTATGTGAAAGGAGTAGACAGTGATCTGTGCTGCTGATTTACATGCAGAGATTGAAAGGCTGAATACAGATAGTATTTGGCCAGTGATAAAAATAACTACAGGTTATTTCTCGTTTTTCTCTGAAATGAGTCTGGACTGTTTTTTTTTCAAAAAGTGAAGTTATAAATCATCTCTTTCTTCTCAGTGAGGCTATAAATGTTGCTTTATGTCAAGGTAATCCTTACGTGATGCAGAACACTTGCAGAGTGACTTGGAAAAGGCCTGTTTATGACACAGTTACATGAAGGATATCTCTGGTGTATATATCTATATACTGTGTATAAAGTATGTCAATGGTTTGACCATAGTTTATGACTGACAACCTACAGAGCCACACTGGTTAGCTTGATCCATTGTTTCTCTTAGTCCAGACAGTTTATAATTCTGACTTCTAAACTCATGGAAGTACATCCATCCAGAGGATAGAGTTCCAAAACTGATTTATTTTTTCACTTCCTTGTTTTCATACATGAATTAGAAATACTGAATGGGCATAGAAACATAGAATGACACACTGAGTCAAACTAAATAGCCAGATTTGCATTCTCTGTCCAGCAAAAGTATAATTTTTTTCTTGACAAGTGTATAAAGACAGAACAATTGTTTGAGAGCAGCTTTCCTCAGTCTGACTCAAGGACTTGCTGAATGGCAGGAAGTATCTTTGTACTGCTAACATCTAAATGGCTCATTTCATCCATGATTTAGGCGATACCTTTTTTTTAAAAAAAAAAAAGACCTGTTTTTTTTTTTTTCTTCTTTTTCTAAATAACCCTAATATCATCACAGAGTGAGCTTCACAGGATAAATATGCTGCATGTAAAAGATAGGTCCTTTTGTTTCCAGTCTCTCACCTGATAATTTTATTTTATGATTCTGTGTTCTCATATTGTCAGAAACAGATCCATGTTTGTATTTCTCATGCCATTTATGACAATCTAGTATTTTATCTGTTTATCTCTTTTCCCGTGTGGAGAATTGCAGCACTAGCAATACTCTGTATTCAATTTCTCCTTGTGCAGATACTGTTACATTCTTTAGATCACCCTCCCGTTCTTGCTCAGTTCCTTTTCTAATTCTTCCATAACCTTTGCGACCTAGTTCAAACACTAGGACTGCAGATAGTTTTTAACATATAGATGCATATATATTATATAGTAGTAGAATGATGTCTTCAGTTTTCCCCTCCACTTTTTCCTTAAATTCCTAGTACTCAAAAGGCTTTATTGAAGTTTTTGTAGAGCTAGCTATTACAACACCAGGATCTCTTTCCTGAGTGTTTTAAGTTCATTCAAGGTCCATTATTGTGCAGTAGGATTTTTCCCACAAACATTGTCTTATATTTTTCAACATTTAATTTAATTTTATTTCACAGCTGCTCAGTCTCATAAAAGTCCTGAATAATTTTTAATTTTTACTAAATCAGATAACTAAGCAGCTGCACTAAAGTTTCACCTTGCTCAGAGGAGAGGGTGGCTATAGCACAATACCTCTGAAAAATGTCAGCAAATTGGCTCCATTCTCAGTGGCTGTCTCCTTTCTAGTCTCAAGGCATCTGCAGAATTCTTTTGCCAATGTATTCTTTTGAGTGAAGTTTCCAGTATTATGTGAAAGCTATTTCAGCAGTGCTTAAGGGAAGGCGCTATGAAAAGCCAGTGGATTAGGCTCCCCCAGAAAAATGTCACTGGGAAATTGTATTCAGCTTCTTAATTCACTTTTACCACATCTGATCACCAACCATTCAATTTTCCTCAGACTTCTGTTGAATGTGTAGTTGGGTCTTGTATTTCACAAGGTTTCTCACCCACAGCCTCTTTCCACTTAATACATGATCATTTTTCTCTTATGAGCAAACAGAGGGATTGTAACACTCTGTAAAGAAACCAGTCATTTGGGTTAACTGAAAATGAATGCTCAGAATAGCCTAAGACCTACTCCAAATATGCCATGGCTGCTTTTTACATTTAAAGATGCTGTTCATAAGCAATAATTTCCCTCTGCTTTAAAATGGTCAGTTATTTTCAAACTATGAGATAAAATGCATTTTCTCTTCCTTTTTTAAATAGTGATATGCTTCAGAAGCAGTACATTTGGAACCAAAGCTTAAAACTTGAGCTAGTGCTGTTCAAAACCTTTCATTTTTTCTAGCCCATAAACTTTATTTTCTTTCTCTCAAAACCACTTATTTCCTCTCGTTTCCTCCATCTGTGCAAATTCCAGTCCTCCTTCCTTCCTTCTGCAATAATAATGATCACATGAATCCCAACTGGTATCAGCATGCTGCTGAAAGTTATTAGTGCCAATATTGTTAATTACTGATCTGGTTGGATAGGCTGATTTAGTGGCAGAGGACTACTCTCAGCTTCTCCTGAGGGATAGTTCTTAAAAATGATGCCTACTTTTTATCCTTTTATGATTTTTTTTCTTCTTCGATTTTTATCCTACGACATGAGGAGATTTGGTAACAAGTACTCTGGAACCTAACTAATTTCATGCATTATGTTTGAATAATGCACATTAATACAGGATTATATGGTAGTCTTTTGATTAAAAGGTGGTACAAGAACTGCATTTGTCCCAGGAGACCCAGCTCCTGGACCTCACTCTTTAGCTGGTGGTGATTTCTGCATATCTGAGCTGAAGAGCTTTTGGTTCCCTAGGCTGAAGTCCTGACCCTGTTGCATTGGATAGAAAAGGGCTGGCTTCACTGTCACCAGTGGCATTACATGAGTGAGTTGAGAACTCTGTCCTGAGTGTGTGGAAGATGAAGAGCTGGAAAATGGCAGGAATTAAAATGAAAGGCTACCTGTTACCAGCAAAATCAGTATAAGCAAAAGGTACACAGAGATTTGAAACATAAAAATTCACAGGCAATTAAAAACTATTGTAAGGCTCCCAAAAGAGCTTCCACCTTTCCAAGAAAACATCTTTCTTTTCATGGTTTAAGAAATTTTAGTAATAATTTATGACACCCTGCAACAATAAATAAATGTGAACAGAAAACAATAAGAAAACAGACATACATGTATGAAAAATGGGTGTAGCTTTCAAACATCCAGTCCCCTGGGTGAATGAGGTTTGTCTTTGTCTCCCTAGTAAATAAGGAGGTATTTAGTTGCTTTACAGATAGTCTTATCTACATAAAACAGCATACCCTTCTGTTCAGTGCCTATTCTTCCCAACAATATTTTGCTTTTAACACCTCAGTCTCCCATTCAGAGGAAATTTCCCTCCCTCTGCTTCCACCTCCAACCCCAGAGTTAGCTGTGGGATTTTCACGGATCACTACCATGAAAGACTGATCCATTTTAAGGTGGCAATGTCAAACTTCCCTATTTATACACAAAAGCACTTTGTATTGAACTGCCATAGACAGGAGAGGCAGCTCGATTTCTTTTTCTGGAGGTAAAGACCATTAACTCAGGATTTTGAACCCAGTGAGCATCTGTCGCTATTCAGCAAGGGAGGCACAGGAAGGCAGAAGCATCCACCACTTGTAAACCACTGCACAATCCCCTCAGGAATAACATTTAAAAGTGTTCTCAGGGGCAGGTTGTTGCTGATAAACAGTAAGGGCTCTCATGACCCAGGAAAACATGGCCCTACATTCCCCACAAATCACCTGATCCTCAGAAAACCTCTATCCCTTTAAAAATGCTGTACCTTGAAAATGAGAATTCATGTCTTTAGACAATCCATCACTTGTGGTCCTGTCCCACTCTGTTTTCAGAAGGCTGGTGGCCTGTCACTTTCATCCTCATATTAGCAAATAACCTTGCCATCAAAGTGAAGAAAAGAGGGTTATTGAGACAAGAGAGCAAGCCCTAGGAGGGTTAGGAGCAATCATTCCTTCCCAGACTTGTAGATAGTTTGCACTAATGCTGCATCATGGAGGAAGAGCTTGACTGGGCTTGGTGGTTGGATATGCACCTTTCTAGTGTAAAAATAAGATAAGGCTTCTGTAGGTGTGTTATTTCCTATGATTTGAAATGGGCCATGGTGGATTATAGTTCCTTGGCGTCATGTGTATAGTAAGAGAACTGCACACACTAGGGTGGAAGGCACAGTGGTCATGGCTCTTGCTGTCATACAGCCGAGTTTTTCGTATGCCGCTTTTTATGTGGCCATAATTAACATATCAGTCTTAATGACAAAACTGAAATTTGGAGGTCAGAAATGACAAAATCACATTTTGACAGCCTCTATTTCTGCGGTGTGCCGGGAAGGAGAATTTAGCACATTGCTTAACAAAGACAGGATTTTCTTATTATCTCTTTGAAGATTCAAGGATAGAGCGAGGCAATTACTCCTTCACAGGAGCTAAAGCAGCAGCAATCACCTTCCTCTGAAGTGAGAACTGCAAATCAGGCAGCAGACTTTAAAAATAGCATGCCTGTCCCCCTGCACGGTAACGCTGTCGCTGCTCTGGTGATGCAGAGCTCCGTAAATTCCCCTGAAACCGCCGGTTTGCCTCAGCCTGCAAACTGCTCTGGACGGCTGGCACCGTGGCAGAAGGTGTCCGGAGCTCGCCAAGAAAGTTGGCTCTGTGTGCAGCCATTTTGCTCTCTGCAAAAACATGGTTAGTTGTGACAATAACTACAAAGCTTAAAAAAAGGCATTTTTTTCTCTCTCTTTTTTAGTCTTAGGCCATTTGTAACAGAGTTCCCAGCCACCATTTGAGTATGGCATTGTGCAGATAGCTTCATACTTCAGGTGCAGTGAAATGAAATGTTTCCACCACAGCAGGTTTGCTCAGTCCCTGAACTTATAAATTTATTGTTTCTAACTCACACATACAGGAAGTATTTTGAGATAGCGACAGCTGATGTGATGTCATAGAGATCTGATATTTGTTCATTTCCGTCAGCCAAGGGAGCGATC